>NC_133976.1:29612538-29690038 GCF_047716275.1 Strix uralensis | reverse complement strand
TTTCTGCCACTTTCTTTATTGTTGAAACTTACTGAAACACAGTGTCTATACTACAGCTGGAGGCATTCAAAAAACACGTGTCTTCTGGCTGTGACTCCTTTTCCCTCACCAGCCATGAGGTTTTGTTTTCCCAGCCATGGCTAACTCAACATACTCTATCGAGGAAATTTCCACATCTAAAGGCTGTCTTGCAGAATGGCTGATGTTTCATTATTCTTGGTGGAATTTAAGTCATAATGTAGGTAATATTTTCTTCCTAGTATGCAGGCTATGTTGGGAGACAGGAACTCTTCTGTTAACACTCAGATTACAGACTGTTCTTAAAGATGGCAGCTGGCTCCACTCGCATGTTGTAGTGGCAATTTTCAGAGGACCTTTGCCTGGTTTAGATGATGTTCTCTGTAATGTAAGAAAAATGAACTGTATGCGTTTTGTTGATTAGAAGAATTTGAAAGAAGAAACTAAAGGTGAAGAGCATAGGAGGGAGATGAAGCTGCAGGTTTGTTGTACACGAGCAAATACAGAGTTAAAGGAGAGAGGAGGAACCATGATGGGAGGATTGAGGAGGAAGCCATGGAGTTTCAAGAATGTGCACTCGGGAGCAGAAAGAGCTGCCATAGTCAAGAACAGAAATTCAGTAGAAACTCATTTTGCATTGCAAAAAGACATGAGTGACCAATACGCTTTTTTGCTGTTTCAGAGCAGTTCTAATTATGTGACTGCTGTTTGATGCCATGGCTGCTGGATGACATTACAGCAGATAATGAAAGATGTTTGGCTATCCTCTTTCCTTCCATTCATTACCACATTTATAATCTTGCTTAAGTAAAACCATAACTTTCTTTTGTTTCTGTTGACAATTCTTATGTAAGAATCATTTAACAAAATACTGCAGTTTATATTAACCTAGGCTACTACTTTGCATTCTTAAATTAACTTCATGTAATTTTTGTTCAGGTGTACACATGGAACAGTTTATAAACCAGTGGGTCAGAAGTCAGTACCCCTGTGCTGCTTGGGCAAAAAATGGAGAAGAAAAAACACATTATATATATCAATAATAACATTCAGAATTACGAATCTGGGGGAAAAAATGTATACTCAAAACCTATACCAGCACTTACTAGTAAGCATCTTTGAAGCACCAGTATGGTGTATCTGCCTGCACTAGCCCATTTTGCTAGTGATTGTGATGCTCAGATATATTTACATATCCTGATACTGATCCTCTCAGGTGCTAAAGGATCCCAGAATGTAAATTAGGACATATCTGCATACAGCAAAGTAGCTAGCACAATCCAGCTTTGCTACTGTGTGGATTCTTGCTACTAAACCTTCATGCCTTATCCTGTTATTTTTGGGCTGGTTTTCATTGCTTTTAATAGAGGCCAAAAATCTGTCTTCGTACCATTTGTGCGAATAGATATGTAAAATATTCTTTAACCTTTTGTTTTTATATGGTTGTGTCACAATAGATGCATGAGAAACTTCACACTGCAAAACTTAATTATACTTTCATTCAGTAGCCCCTTAACCTTCTTGAACATGTTTTCCAAACTATTACAGCATCTGTCTTCGCACTGTATTTTTCCAACATCTAGCACTATGTTCAGTATTTTCTGATTGGAGTTTTTCCTCTTCTTTAATGATTTCCCTAATAATAAAAATCTGTTAGCAAGGCCTGGTATCCCCTAATTGTTTCTGTATAATGTAGTGAGCAAATATCTTACTTTGTTTCTCCCTTTTTATGATTAACTGCAGTAAGTGTCCTAAGGGCTTTTCATATCCTTCCTGTCCTTACAGGCCCTTCTATATCCACCTGAGGCTTAATAGAGAAACTTCAGTTTGAAGGAGAAGAGCTTTCTCTGGCGATATAAGAGAAGAATGGCATGAAATATCAAGTATTTTTTACACATAGGCCAATAATCAGACAAGTGCTGTAAGGGCTAACTGTAACTTCCAACAGTCCCTGTGATGTGAATGAGATGTGAAAGATTCCTCAAGGCAGAAACTGCCTTTTTCTCACTTTGCCTTTTCCAGGAATGACCACTAATTGCTTCATCTCCTATTACTACAGGTTGAAAATACTTGAATAATGATAGTAAAATCCACTTTGTTCATAACTTTGTGTTCCTATCAATCCCTCTCCTGCTTCCTCAGCTGGTTTACAAAATTTCCTTAGATCCTCAGACAGTACCCTCTTTTCTCCATGTTTGTTCAAAATGTGCAGGGTATATCAAGGATACAGTTTTGGTCTGGGACTCACTGTGCTGTGGCAGGCTACTGTGTCTCTTCGTCATCGCTGTTGGTGACTTCCTAGCTGGCAGCCACAGCCTTTGGTGCACTGCAAGTGCACAACCAGGGTTAAGTGCCTGGAGCTAGCCAAGCCCTTCACAAATGTTCCTTAAAGCCGAGAAACAGTTTTAAAAGATGAAAACTACTCTGAGAGGCCAAGTGTTAAATCTAAGATGCCCAACAAGTCTGAGAATAGCCTCAGTTCCTCCTCAGAGAATGGTGACCTGAGTTATTGAAGATACAGGCAGTCCTTTTAGCGGGTCTGAATTATTATAATTTATCAACACTGTTATCCAGTATTGGTACATCCAAAAAGAGTATGAAGGTACAACTTTTAACTCTGTATTTAAAATTAATTTATGGTTTTGGTTCTCAAAAGCCAGTGAGAAATTTGTGGATGCCAAATGGTTGTACTTTGAAAGAACAAAAACAAACCAACAAAAAAACATTGGTAGGACCTGATAAAAGTTAAATAAGATGCAGAAAAGTCAAATCAAATGTAGAAAATCAAAGTAGAAAACTTTCTTTAGTTTTAAATTCAAGTTTGGTTTTTTTTTTTCTTAAAAGGTGTGGAAAGTAAAGCTATCCACTTACATGCATTGTTTCCTAAATAATAAGGGACAAATGATAGAACTTGGCTAAATGTGTGGGAATTAAGGGTTCTATTATTTAGTTTTTACTACTTTATAGTTAGGAATTGAGCTTACTGTTTCAGCAGTTTGGACACCAAACTTGTTAGGAATTTTAAACATTTTATGCATACTAACCACTGTCATTAAAATCAGGAGTATTATTTTGAACAGAAACTCTGCTTCAGGACTCAGATAACATACTTATGAGCCAACTGGCAGAACTGGGCATAGCCCTATTCAAGGCTATTAATATTTATCATTAATCTGATAGTGAGTTCCTATAACTCTGTAATTTGTCCTTCTTGGCTTTTGCTTCAGTTGTAACAAATTTTAGGGAAGTAAAAATACATTGGAAAGAAAACCAGAGGAGAAAGAGTGTTCTATGTGGGTTTGTTCATTGTAGTTTCGAACAGAGGCAGCCGTGGTCATTGTCTTGAAATATGACCAAAATGTGTATTGTTCCCTTTTCCACAGAAAATCTCTTGATATCTTTGATGAAACTTTAAATAATTTGATATGCTTTAGCTTCCTCGGTTCCCTTTGGAAAAACAAAGGAAAGAAGAGATCTATCAGGAAAAAAAAAGAATTCATGAAGATTGGTTTTCAGAATCTTTTGAATACAAAATAATATTTTCGTTTTCACTCTACTTTCTTTTAACAGTCACTTAGCTTATGTATATGACAGGCCAGACTCAAATTTTTCCACAGTAACTGCTGAACAACTCTATGATCCCAACTCCCGATGTACTCAATTTGATCATGTCTCCAGTTCCCATAACCATAAGATCCATATTATTATACTCCATTTAATATTTCTTTACTTTTTACAATGAATTCTTTTCCTTTTTTCCCTTCTTTTTCCCTTTTTCAGTATGATGGGGTAGGAGTTCTTATCTAAAAATGGAATCCTGACTTATTCCACAAATTTCTGTTTAGCATACTCTTTGGAAGATTGATCTAGCTGCGATTTTTTTCTCCCAAGACACTGTAGGTTCAAGCTCAGTCTCTTCAGCTACTGTATTTCAGATACCTACTTTTAATACAGAGATCTTGCCTGATCTTGCATTGAAGCTACTCTGTTGGCACTGTTGTGGCATTTCTGTATGTCGGTCTGATTGAAGGATTAGTGCCCTCAAGTAATACAGTTCGTATTGATCTTCATTGTTTTCTTATTGACGCAGTACCAACAAATAGCAAGATTTCTGTATTCACCTCTTCTCTCTTTCTCACCTGTTTTCTGAACTGAATGGAAGTTAAAGGTCTTTCTGTCTGTCCTGCATGTTTAATTTAGGTGTGACTGCAGGTTTATCTCTCTTTTTTTTTTTTTTTTTTTTGCTCCACATTGCTAAAGATCTGTAGTAGGTGTTAGAGCACCCTCTGCCTACTGATACTCCTTTGACCACTGTATTTTTCAAGATTTCATGGCAGAATAAATTGAAATCTGAGTTTTTGTGTTGAGTGAGTAGATTACAAGAGCTGGTGTTGTTAGTTCTCACCTGCTATCTGAGACAAATTCCAGCTCTGTGAGTGCTTCTCCTTTCCTGTATTAAGAGGTAAAGTAAAAACTGAGCACTGTGATCACTGTTTTGAATTTGAACTGAACAGATCCTAGAAGCACTCTTGGCTAGAAAGTAGGAGCTAAGCATCCCAGCTCTGAGGAAAAAAGGGGCATCCTGAGACCCATGTTTTGCTTTCAGATTACTGCTCCAGTCTCCATCTACATACTGCTAATTTCATACTATACCAGGCAAAATATGATTGCAGGCAGAAGTTTGCAGAGCTCTAGAGATTTTTCAAGTGCATTGGGTTGCCACTACTCTCTCACTTTTTTCTACAGTCCCTTGTTCATTCCCTAGTTAAATTTCTCACTCGTTTTCAGAAATGAGTATGTAGGACTAAGTCACATATTACCGCTTACTAAATTTTCCTCACAGACAATTTGTGGGGTATAGGTGAACTTCTGTTGAAAGATAAAGTTATTAAAAATTTGCTTGTATTTTCATTGTTTCCTGTGGGCAAAACATTTTTTTCTTGATAATATCATCACAGATTTTCCACTAAAATTTCCACTTACTGGGCTTGATACAGAAAATATGAGACATGAGCCTCTATAATTGGGACTTCAGATTAAGTTATCATAATTAATTTTTTTTTCTCTTCTGATCAGTCATTGTAAATCTTAACTTGCAATATTTCAGAACAGTGGGTGGTACTTAGTGATCAATAACAGTGAATTGAGAGTGCGATCCTTGCAGCATAAACTTAAGCAGTCATACATAACAGGGAAAGTGATTTTCATAAATAAAAAGATGTGTTCTGACTATAAAACTGGAAGCCAGAAACTTCTAGCTGTTACATTACCTTGCTAAACAGCTATAAAGTTTAACATGTAATAATGTAAATAAGTAAACTTTAATTTAGGATGCAGTTAGGTTGAAGAGATTTGTAGGTCATCCCTTATTAGAATTGTCCCACACTTTCTTTTGAATAGAGAAAGCACTAGCTACTAACCAGGTTTCTCACATAGGTTTGTATTTATACAGAATTTTGAAGCTGGAAATATTAAACTACAGCTTTGTTTATTATTCCACCTACTGTCTCAGAGCACTGAGTTGTGCATTATGCGTCAAAACATGTTCTGTTCTTGCAGACTTCTTAGGGAGGCAGTACGATGTAATTCATTATGCCCCAAAGATAAACAGTACCTCTTGACCTTTTCAAGAAAAGTTGCAATATTTTCTTATTCCAGAATGTAATATTGTACTGAGCCGATATCAATGTGATAAGATAAATGTTTCCTTTTCTAATGTAAACCAGAGTGCACTACATTTATATAAAAGTCTTGGGGGATACCCAAAGCCTCCAGATAAAAAGGGGCAGCTTGGCTGTTGTAGGTCTGCATTTTTGAATTCTCAGTCTCAAAGCACAGAGGGCAAACTACATCCAATCTTGAAGACGATGGCCAGGATTTTCAGAAGTGAACAGATTTTTGTGTTGTCCAGTTTAGGATGCACCTAAAGAATTTTCAAGCAAATATAAAAGTATAGGTTTTGTTACTATTTAAAAAAACCCAAACCAAGCCAAAACAAAAAACAGGCTAACACCTTTCCTCTCAGGAAGTACCAGGATCTTTTGAGATGTCCTGGCTAAAGCACATGTGTCAGTGCTACACTGTGTGTAGCTAACTTGGTTTTTACTACACTAAAAAGTATTTCAGGAGACAAAATGAGGAGTATTCTTTCATCTCATTTCTTTTTCTGCATTCTCTGTTGTTCAGAGCACAGTTTTCTTTAGTCTTGGCTATTCTTTAGTTAACTGTTACATTTCATGTGGCATGTTTCTGACTGATGAAGTCAGTTGTGTGCAGATGTGGTTGCCGCTGTGGAGTGGGACTCTTAACATGGCCCTGCTGCCTGCTTCCAGTTTCCCTCCTGCCTGCAAAACTGCCCAGCTCCAGAGGAAAAAGTGCATTTTGCTTGATAAACTTTGCCCAAGTGTTAATGCAGAGTCATAGTCTCGTCTTCCCTGGCAAACCTCCCTCCCAATGGCCTCATTTACCTTAATATGTTAAATGTTTTTGTATGCAGGTCAGTGTGCTGCTTTATATATGGCATGTTAAAAACTTCTGTTACTCATGTATATTCTATTCACAGGAAAGAGTGGCTTTAACTGCAGCTGCTCTTACATATAAAATAACATGGTATATTTTAAAATCAGTTCATTATTAAAAAGGATTTACTTCTGCTGTTACCACATTTGGAACTTCATAGATATTCTGAACAGTTGCTACTGTAAGCAAAATAATACTGTTACGCTATAAAGCAGTAACATCTTTCAACCCCTTCAGGTTGAAAGTAGGACTATTTTAAACATACCGATTGCAGCATATAAATTAGATTCAACAGGGATTAAAATACAGGAGAAAAGAACAGTAAAGAACAGGAGTAAGAAGTGAAATATCATGAAATCGGCCTATTTTACATACATATGTTGTTAATGCCATTTAGTTCTGGGCTTTTCTGTTAATTTTTAAATTTATTTAAGCTTAAGCAAGAGTCTTAAAATCTAGGGACAACATTTGGAAAGAGGAAGGTTTAAGGTCTGTATTAGCAAGCTAACTGAAAAGAGCAAGTTTTGAGGGAAGATTTTAAGCTCTTGAGTGAAGCAAAAACATGAGGGAAGATGAGCCTGCCATGTAGGTCAATGTAAGGAAACACTTGGAGTCACCCAGGGAAGAAGAAGGCCATAAGCAGAAAAGGAAAACTGCACATTAGAAGAAAAAAATGAAGATGACGTTCTTTAGGGGTCTTATGTTCCCCAGGGAACCAAGCAAAATGTATGAGTTAGACATTCTTTATACTGGAAAAGAAATAATTGTAAGCTAATGAGTTTGAGAGGCAAAGAACTTAGATTTTGTATTAGAAGATCTGCAATTGTGCATCTTATTTAGATACAGTTCTCTCTTCGCTCCCCACATTTGTGACAGTTTTATGTACCTGTAGTAAAGACAGTCCAAAAATTTCTTCCAACTTAAATGAAATTTCTAGAATATATATTTATGTGTGTGTATATATATATTTAAGTTTATGCAGTCTGCATCCCATAGGAAAGGAAAGGAACACACTAAGGCAAAAATGGTATAAATGACTAGGCAGTGTTTACCACTCAGTCTGTAGCTTATCTCCTCGCTTATTGTTGGGGATAGTTAAACGATCTATATCAAATTTGTTCTACAGCTGTCAGTACCTGCAAGCATATAAACAGGTAAGATTTCTAGGAGGCAGACGCCCACATCTCTAAAAGGACTACTCTAATTGGCATAATCAGTACAAGAAATGAAGAGCGAATGAGCATGGAAATAGAATTACTTTTCTACCCCTTGAAAGGAGGCAGTAATAGGCTACATTCATTTAGTTGCTTCTGCAGTTGACTATGCTGAACTTGCCCTGAATGTAGAAAAAGGCTATTTTAATCTCCAAAACCATCCATCTGGCATCTTCCATCACCATTAAACACACACACAAAAAAACCCGCAAAACTGAGAGGGGGGAGAGGGGGGGTGTAGTTGTTGTCCAGAAACATTTATATCTGATTTCAGGTCCTACAAAAATTTTAACTGCTTGTGGAAGGTGCCCCGTTCAGGTTAAACATCTCTGCACACTCCGTTCTTGTGACTTGTGGGAGAACGGAGTTTGTCTGTGCCTTAAATTTCACCGTCACCTTGTGTTTCTTCCTTACTAGACTGAAGTGATTTAAACCTGTTTGAAATCTGTGTGCAGTTGGATCTTGCTTGAAATGAGCTACAGTGTGAATAGACATGGGAGGCTGACAGTTAAACACATACAGTAATCAGCAAGGATTTAATTGCAGCTAATTTGTACTGGTTGAACACCTCTCTGTATAAAAAATATTTTATACTCAATTATATTTATAATGTTTTGGACAATCAGCATATGGTAAAACTTAACAGTATAACCATTTAATCTAACACAGACTTAACCTGTCCCTTCTTCCTTTGCTTAACAGAAACTTTTATTCCTTTCTGTATGGAAAACAGTTTAAGAAATACAAGCCTGGATACAGGACTAGATCTCTTCCTATCTTTGGTCCTTCTAAATATTTGATTCTGAGGATGCATTAAAGGCCACCATGTGAAATGTTGAATTCCCTCTGTTCCCAAAAACTTATTATTAGCTGAGAAATTCAGGAAACTTGCTGAAGCTGTATTACAGTGTGGGTGAATACATATGGCTTGTGACAGGTTAGATACAACACAATAATTTAAGACTGTGTGAATGTACATTGCTGAATCCCCTTCTTTATTCCAAGTATAAATGCCCTTCTCCTTATCATGCATTTTCAATTTTTATAAAACTTTGTTGTTGAAGCCTTAGCTGTAATTATTTTGTCTTCTTGTAGCATCTAGGAAAAAACCAAACCAACACAAAACCAGAATTCTGCTCTGCCAGAAATAATATGGGGTAATATATTTTCAAAACTTAAAAAATACGTACTAGAACAGAGACTACTTCTCAATAAAGAGTTGCAACAGAGGCTTTTGATTCTCCAAAATGCAGAAATGTTAAGAAAACTTTGAAAAAACTTAAATTATGGAAAGCAGAAGCTCAGATTGGTACCACTTGGCACTTGGCAAAACTTCAGTAATTGCTTCTTCCAATGATTATATTGATTGGCAGAGGTGAAAATTCCTGCAGCCATTGCTCTTAGGCTTTTTCTGAACTTTAGCTTTGTTGCAAAATGTCTACTTCAGAATACTACTAATTCACAGTGTAAATGAATTTAAACAGTGTATATGATATATCTTGTCTTGCAAGATGAAGTAAAAGCTTGAGTGCATTCCATGTGTCAAATTTCAAGGAATCGTGCCTCTCAGGTCAGTGAAAGTGCTCACTTTGTAGTTATGAAGTCTGCCAATGGTTGTTATAATAGAAGGAGTATCTATACTACTTCAAGTGTGTCAGACTAGTCAAAGAAACACTTGCCTTGAAGATTAAGGAAGTCAGCTTAAGTAAAATTAATTTATTTTCCAAAGTAGCATAATCATCTCTAGTCACTAAAATATGTATTCTCAAGGATACTGAGCTGGCCTGATTGTTATACTCTGTTTTCTATATCAGTCTTTTTTAATACCTTCTAGTCAGGAGGAAATTTAATCTCTCTTCAACATAACTTTCACCATTTTTATTTTAGTGCTATTCAGTTGTGATTCTCTTTGCCCTTGTAAAAATCTTTTTTGTCTTGAATTTACAGTGTTAGTCCGTGTAGTCTTTGTAGTCCATGTAGAATCACAATTCACCTTTTCTCTGTGTCTTTTTAGCAGAGAAGAAATAATTCAGCTATTCTTCATAAAGGCACAAGGCCACTAGCCAGAATCTTCCAAATTTTGATGCAGAAAAATATAAATGTCGGGGATTGTTAAATAATTTTTAAATAAATTCCTAGGCCTTTTCATTTTCACAGTATCCTGTGAAATAGTAATAAATTTTAAAAAATCCTTAGTGCTTGTTGAGCCTTTTTACTCTGTTCACTTGTCTCTGTCCAAATCACACATTGCTGTACCCTGTGGTGATACCTCAAAGCTTTTGCAATGTTCCCTATTGTAGTTGCCAGAGTCCAAGCCAACTTTGCTGAACAGCCTGCTTGCTCCTTTACCTGTAGCAGAGAGAGTTCAGTGACAACACTGAGAGCTGGAACACTCTTGGAGTTGATGACTAACCTGAGCTCTGAAAATTACTTTCTCTGCAGACTTTGTCAAATTACATAACTCAATTTTCAGTCTTGAGTGCCTAAACATGAAGATGAAAAATGCCATCAACCTTATTAGAATTTACAGAAACGATAATACGGTACTATTTTTGTGGATTTGATTGGCAGGAACTCTGGAAACATGCTTTGCAGTCAAATCTTGGTTTTTTCCCCCCTGCTTCTTTGATCTAAAAAAAAAAAAAAAGTCTTTTCATAAAACAGTGGCTGTTGTCAGAATTTTTACTTCAGAAATAAGACTCAACCCAGATGCATAAGGTGTCCATATAAAACTGGTACTTAAAACTCGTCAGCAGACACACCATTTTCTCCCCCCAGGGAGTGTTTATTGCTGTTATTTCTGACAATGATTTGTTTTTTCAACCTGTTGAGCTATGAAATCAGGGTCCTTTCAAAGTCTCCTAAGCCATCCCAGAATCACATCTTGGCTACTTCAGTTGAGAGAAGCTCTAAAACAACGTATGGCTCAATTGTTTTGAGCACATAGGCATGATCTGCACTGGTAAATTGAACATATGGTTCCTGGATGCTAAACTGGGCAGCTGATGCAGGGGCGAGACACACCTGAGCTAATAAGCATTTTAGCCCCCAAAATTGGGATGACTGCATCCAATTCCCTAGTGAGACTGGTTCTTGGAAAAGTCTGACTGCAGAGCTGTGCTTGGGCATTGCTTGGGAGAGTGGAGTCAGCACAGGTCAAAAAGTATGCTAAGAGCTGTGCTCATGGCTTGCTGGTGCAGAAAATCACATTCTCAGGCATTCTCCAGTTTATCGGTATAGGTGAAGCCTGAGAGAATTGGTAAAAGTGATATTGTCATCGTACCCTTTTCAGTAATACCCTCCTTATATTTTTTTGCAACTATAAACATGAAAGTGCTTGTAGCAGTCATGTCTTAGTGATATTAATGAACCCAGGAATTGCTGGAGAAGAGGGTGAGAACCTCTGACATTCATTTAAAATCAAAGATTGTTTCACCTGCTGGCCACAGCTCTGCCTTCAGGTAGCAACATAAGCCTCATGCCATAAACTGTGCTCCAGTAAGTATTTCAAAACCATCCCAAAGTCCTGACATAAAATGGTTTCCTCTCCCATTTTTATTCTTCAGTCCACTGTCCTATGGCACAAGAAGAGCACTGGGAATTGCAGTAGACTAATAGATACCATTCAGAAGGCTTTCTTATAAAAGGCAAGGCATTTTGACTAAAAATGCTGTTGTAATATGATGTCGGTCATTTTTTTTTTCCAGATCTCAGAGCTGGAATTATCTACATTTTGTCCTGTAAAATAAAAAATCTCCCTCTAATAGATGGATTTTTTTTTTTTTTTTTTTTTTAATTAACAGCTAAAATGAAATGTACTATACATTTGGTACATTTGATCCCATACATGATGGTATCAAAATACCTAGTCAGGAACAGATCCATGTTTTGTGTGATACCTGCAAGTCATTTTATGAAGAAATTATGATCTAGGAAGAAAACATAGATGGGTGTTCACAGATGAGATGCACTGCCTCCTGCCTAGTCAATTAAAGTAAAAAGCAATACTAGAAGGAATAAAGTAGTATCAGATCACACCTAAGGTTAAAAAAAAAGGGGGCCTTATATCTGTTTACTGGGTTTTTTTGTAGTCCCATGTCTGTCTGCTGATGTATGTAAAATGAGCACTGTGTGTGGAAAGCAGCATGTAAAGTGATGATGAACTTAGAACTAGAACTTAGTTCATTATTTTTGTATTATGTGGCACTGTGAATAGTTTGGTATACTAAAAATATTGCCTGTATCATACCTAGATGAAGTACACTTATTTGACATAAAAAAATATTCTGCTCTATAACTTGTACAGTTACTAAATTTCGAAAGCCCTTTATCTGTCCTTGAAAAGCCTTGCTTCCCTTTTCAACCTCTGAAGCTATGGTTACATGGGAGCAATCGAGGACTAGACACAAGGAGCCATTGTTAACAATATATTTCATAAAACACTGAAATGAAACCAGAGGACAAAATGCAGTATTTATTGAAAAAATTGGCGACCCATATGTAAATTTAATTACCAGTAAATTGTAGAAGGTGAAAGACTGCAGCATGTTTCAAAATTCTTCTGGTCATTGGTCAGATAAAAGTCTGCCACATTGTAAAACTACCTGGGAGTAATATGGCAAGAAAGTCTTGATTGAAAAAGAAGTTAAGGTTTAGGAGGATGAGTGTAAGTATCCAGGTTATTTAGGTATTTAGGTATTTTTTGTTTCATATTTTTCAGGAAAGAAAATGTAACATTTCTAATTAATGTATGTGAAAAGGCTGCAGAAGAGTAATGTTTCTTTAATCCATACAATGCTGTCTCACACCTTGATGGTACCTCTATGGATTTATTTAAATAATTCAAAATGCCAGTTTGATTATAGTCTGCCATTTTCAAAACTGACTGTAAAGTACTGCAAGAAAAAAAAGAATGAGAAATTTACTGCATGGATAGATACTGAGTTTGATTTAAGAATTATTTTTAGATTAAGTGTGAGATTGGTCTTTTTTATTACTTTTTTCGCGCCATGTACAGCGGCAGTGCTATGAGGGCTGGTGAAGAGATGATCCTTCCTCTGCTGGGGTTTGTTATCCCGTGTGGGTGCAGGTTGCACAGGGAGAGCAGGGGAGAAGGAAGCATCTAAATAATATGGTTTTACATATGCCTTACATAAGTGTGCAAGTGTGGACATGCATATTTATTTTTAATGAATAAGTACAAAGTGCGCTATGAGGGAAATAAACCCCTCATCCGCTTTTTTTGCATAGATGCCTTGGAGAGAATGAGGGTGAAGGTATTTGAAGGAAGGAAGGGCAATGGTGATGACTTGATGCCTCACATAAAGCAATCTCTGGAAGAACTACAGAATTTTTGAGAGAAGTCACAAAGAGGAAGGTAGAGGAATTGTTACAGATTGATAAGGTTTAAAATGTTACAAGAAGAAAAAAGGGGGTATTACAGAAAGGAGAATCTGGAAAAATACTTCAAGGACATGAAATCTGAACTATGTGCAGTGTGTAAAGAGGAGCGTCTTTAGAAGAGAAGGCTAGTAACTGGGTTTTGACCATATTAAATTGATGACAAGAGATGATAGAGAACTGATAAAATAAAAGCTGAAATTCAGGTTTTGATTTGTGTAAAATAAGAGTAGTTAAAAGGATAAAATGAGTAAAATGTGTATCTAGAGTTCATTTCCATCATATTTTGATCATGTGCCTAAGTTGGCAGTGCTTTTTTTTTATGTGCATGCTGATGATAGTGATTATGCAATATATGCTACCTGGTTTAGAGGAAATTTTTACAATCTGATGCCAGAAGAGACTTTAACTGATGTGAAGTATTACATATGTTTGGCACCAACATAACTTGGGCACGTCTGCTTTTACAAATGCATCTGAAGATGATAATGCCTCTGAGCATATTTATTATTATGATTCCTTGATTAGCTTGCTGTTTAGGAAGATTACTGTAGATGCCAAGGCAGTATATTAACGATCATTTTTTCCTGGGCAAGCTTGATGAAGTGTGATTGGAACATTTACCTTTTAATTCAAATGCCTAACCTGTTGCGTTGCTCATGTATACTACTTGGGAATTCCTTGTACAGTTGCTATCATTTCTCCAGCACCTAAACACCCTGGGAATTGAAAAATATCTCTCTATCCTCCTCTGCAAAACATTTTTACTAGCTTCAGGTCTTTTCTTTTTCATCCCTTCAAGTTTCTAATCATAACGAATATACTCCCTACCAGATCTCCTCAAAAGGACTGAAACTAGGATGGGGAGCCTGAGGACATTTGCCTGTCTGTCTTCACTTGCATTTTAGCTTAAAATTAAAGCTTTTTGTCATTTCACTCTTTTTATAATCTTCAGTCTTAAAAGTCCCCAAAGTGGAGAATTCTTTCTCACTAGCTCTGTCTACGTGGACTGTTAAGGCTGCCCTTCAAAACATACAACTCATTTGTCAGCTACAGCAAGAACCTGAAGATTGGGATTCTTCAGAGACAGAGGTCTGCGTGTTGGATCATGCCTGCTAGATCATCACTAAATGCACCAGAAGAGTTAAAAGGTAGATAAGCAGCCAGAGAGGAAAGCTGCAATTGTCATTCAGGCAGGCCAGAGTAGACCACAAGTGCAGATAGCTTTTCAGCGAGATGCAGAGCTAACCAGTGTTACTTTTGTAGGGTTTTCCACAGAATATAAGCATTTCCTTCAAGAAAAAAGCTATTTATTTTTATGTTTGTGAATGCGTGTGTTACTTTACACATATATACATAGAAATTAATTTGTGATCATGGTACAGTCCACACTTAGCATATTTTAATGCTTCATAATTATTCCAAGGAGTTTAGATCAGACCTTGTGTTATCAGCACACTCATATCTATAGCTGAATGCCACCACTGATAAGTCTAGTGTCTAGAAAATGGGCTGTTTACTTGCATAATTTACTTGATCTCATAACAGTGTTTTTACTGTTGTTTTGTAAACTCCAGACAGCACTGCACTTCTCTCTCCAAAAGGTTTATCAAAAAACCTTGAAAAAATACAAATAAAATGGCTATTATTGTATCACCTGTTTACATTCATGTTTATTGGTTCTTCCCCTAATTATTCTTGTACTGAATATGTACCTGGAGCTCTTTATGCCAACTGAAATTTTAAAAAGCACTACAAAAATATCTGTAAGAAAAAAATAATGGACTCAGTAGGATTTCAGTTGAGCTCATTTAGCTTTATCCATAAAGACTGATTTTTTTTTAAGTGGCTTAGACTATGTAGTGACTTTTGATCAAAATATTTCATTAAAAACATGATTGAAATCAGGTTATCAAAGATACTTTGTAAGTGTTGTTATTGTAGCTTTAGATTTAAATTCACAATAAATTATAATGAGTCAATTTGCTTTCGCTTTTTTTTTTTTGTTGTTGCGGTGCGATTTATGTTGATCAAGCTGTGCTTCATACCCTTGTTGCTTTGTTTTTCTCTCCTCTTCCTAGCTCTCCACTTCAGCCAGTCCTCTATTGTTTATAGTAAGAATTGTAATGTCAAGAAAATCTTGTTTTCTGCTACTGTTGTGTCCATACTTGGTGGTGAGGACACAAGAATCCTGCCCAGATGGCTCCGACTGCAATTAGGGCACCGAGTACTTAATTCTAAGCCATCTCCTGTTCCGTATAAACTATTTCTCTGTTCAGTCCAAAATTTCAAGGATAGCCTCATAAACACAAGTGTGGTCATGTAAGGTCATAAATTTCCAAAGAGCGAGTCTGTATGCTCAGCTCTTACTGATCCTCTGCTGTTAACTCACCATAGAAACAAACTATGCTGAAGCTTCATGATACGCAGTTTATGAGAACATGGTGTTATTTGAAATGTGGCAAGGTGTTAGACATCACAGTAATCCGAACTTGGCATGCTTTCACAGGAATCACACAATCAAATAAAATAGGGCTAGAAGATGCTTGTAAAGATCTGTGTCCCAGAGCAGAATCATTGCTCTTAACTGTTCCTGAAGATGCTTCTTAAGCAGGTCCAGTGACAAGGGTTTTGCAGTCACTACACAATTTATTGTACTCCACTATCCCTACCACTGGAAAGTTTTTTCTTAAATTTAATCCAATCTCCCTGAATTCAGTTTAAGGCTATTCTTGCTTGTCCTACTCATGGAATGCAGTTAATTCATTCTGTGCAGAAACTTGCCGAAGACAGTTATTGCTTTAGTTTTTGGTTGTGGGGTGGGTTTTTTTTTTCTGTTTTTATGATCAGATTTCTGCTATCCCATAGGTTGAATTTTCTCATCGTGATCATTATTACTGCTCTTCTCTGGTCACTGGTCAGATGGTCCACCTCTTTGAAGCTTGTGCCCCAAAGATGGGTACAGTTCACTAGCTGAGTCTTTAGAAAGTTGAATAAAGTAGAAGAAATAAGAGTTTTGTATATGACACTTCTGTTTATATGTCCCAGTTTTCTTTTATCATAATAACATGATAGTATTGATTTATGTCTTTAATACATGTTTTTCGTCATAGATAACATATATTAAATTTGAGATTTCTTTAAACTATGTTCCTGTAAGAACTGAATGTCAGTAATTAGATCTACTAAAATATTTTAAAAGAAACTTTAAATTTATAATATGTAATGTGAAAATGAGCCATGAACTTTGTTCTCCACTGATTATCAAATGGATATTTCAGTAGTGGCTGTTGTGCCTTCCTCCCATACAGCAAAAGCCTGATATGACCATCTTGGTAATATTTCCTTTTGTAGTTGCAATCTCACTGATGTCTCTGGATATGGATTTGTAAGGGCAGTGGTAAATCAAATCAGTCACTGTTCAAATAGCTGGAGCACTTTCTCTTCGATAAATATGTAATTCCTCACATTTTGATTGGCTGAGTGAGTTTGCTTCGTATAATTACTGTAACTTTCTTTGTAAGATAGAAAGAAAGTTTCTAGCTCACAGGCTGTCGGAATGAAGAATCTGTGCTTATGATGCTTTGTGTTGGCACTCCTTTACCAGTCACTGTGCAGAATGTTATTTAATTGAAAATAAGTTGTAAAGATGGAGGTATTTATTTCTGCCTTCTAAATGGCTAAGGCTATTCTAGGGTAAATAGTGTTTTGGCATCTGTTCTTCACATGTTATTTTACCTCTCTTTATCATTTAGCAAAACTAATCAGTCCTCACATGTGTCCTCTCAAATTTTAGGTTCTATGCTAGGAATCTTGCTATTGGCCAGAACAAAATGTTTGCGTGCATGTTCCCTTTTGTTTTATATCTGTCTCACCTTTTGGTTTAGTTTATATCTGGATGATGGTTTTTGTTAATCATTTGCTTAATAATCTCCATGCTGATTTCATTGTCTTTAATTTCTGAATTTCCCTTTCAGATTTCTATCAGATAAAACCGCTGCCTTCTAACAGCCTAACGTTATAATGCTTCCCTTGATACTATGTTTCTTTCTCCTCCCACATTTGCTCTGCATTTTGATTTTAGTACAAATGGGACCACTCTTGCTTTCATTTGCATCAGTTCCTTTCCTATTTATAAATTATCAAACCATCTATTATTCCACCTAAGCCAACACTACTTTGTTTCAGACTGCTTTAATTGAAAGTAGGCTTCACAGCCAGTAAGTGAATGCCTACAATGGACAGACTTGAAAGAAGGTCTTTTTTTAACCAACTCCTTTCAGATCAAGGATGCATACACATTTGTACCATATATACGTACTATTATATAAACGTATAATAATTTTAAGAATCTTTTTATTTCTGGATTCACACATGGGATATCTGCATTGATTGTTCTTTTCCCTGCACACTTAAATAGCTTTTACATATCTGCTAGATGATTTTCATGTGAAATAGTTCAGACCAGTTTTCATGCACTGCCATTGCCACATTCTATTAATGTAAAACTAAGAGATCAGCTCTTCTGTTCAGCTATTGCATGTCCCAGTTTTCTAACAATATGGAAGAAAATAGCAGTGGCAGGATATTTGTGAGCTTGTGGCACTGGTATTTGATGTGTGCACTGTTTCTGTTTTTATTCATTAATTCAGTTAGTCACCACGTAATGTAAGTAGTAGGAATGAAGTAAGGTAGATTGCCCGCTCTTGTGTTTACCAAAGGAAAGTTAAGTTCAGGCATGTGGGATGAAAGAAAGGAGATTGTCGGGTTGGAGCACAACTTTGGTCCTGCGGGCCCCTGTCTCCTAACCCTTGACTTTGCATTCTTCGGGTGGTCTGAGCTTTGGAGATGGCACTTGGGTTTGCTGTCATGAACCATGTTATGCGTGGTCTGACATGTAGCCCTAATGTCCAATGCAGATTGATGTCTACAGGGAAGACCCCTGCTAATGCTACCAGGAGTTTAAGCAAGCCACTGTTATGGATGTTTTGCTTCTAGTTCTTGGAAAAATGAAAGAGTTCTGTTTGAAACAGTGTTTAGTAGCCATTAAATTGGGTTATATAGAGAGAAGCTAAATTTGCCTTATAAAATGAAATATGTTAGCTGCTAAGTTATTAGTGCCCTGTATTTATTTAGCATCCTTCACATGGGGAAAAAGTAAGACACTAAACAAAAAAAAATTGCCAAAACAATTAGAGTGAAAAAAATCTGGTAATTAACTATTATTTTTCACAAAACTAGTCTAATTACGAATCAGTCATGGTAAAATGAAAGGTCAATAACTACAGATGCATAATTTCTCTCTGATAGATTGCTGTTTGAAAATAGGTTTATGACAATTATGTGATTAATTTCCTTTTATTAAACAGCATTATGAGACTTCATGTTGCATTCATCAGTTTATTACTGTTACTTTTTCTCTTCAGTTGCAAATTAGTCTTGAATAACATCAGGGCAGAACAGAAGCTCAGGTACATTGAGGATCTCTACTTCTAGTGTTGTTCGTATTGCAGGGAAGACTGCAAATCAGAGTCAAAATCAGAGCCGCAGTATACTGAAACTGGCAGTATCATCCTAACAAAACAAATCAAAACCAAAAAACAGAATAAAAAAACGAATTAAAAAACCCCAAAACAACAAAGTGCTTTTAGTCCAAGAAAATGAGGGCCAGATCTAGTTAAATTCTTATGCTTCTAAGATGAGGCACATGAGTACATAAGTTAAATTGTGATCCAGAACATCTTTCCCCACTTGCAACCTCACCTTCAAAGTGCTCTGCCTTTTTATCTTGAAATTCCCCAGACATAAAGAGTTGCTGTCCTGGACAAACGCAGAATTTCCCCAGCCTTGGAAAAGCTGAGCAGCCTGGAGATCCAGGAACCAGGCATTCATTTGCACAAATTACTGTAGTGTCAATGCAGTAAGTGTTTTCAAGCATATTCAGTGTTAACTTAACCACACCCTGTAAGGTTGGACTCAGCACAGCACTCAGTGGCCACCCACATTTTCTGGGGAAACTGTTGAAGAAGGTCAGTTGTATTCTGTCTTATCTAGCAGCCTGGTGGTAGGAGTTAGTTGGGGTGGTAATACAGTGTCCAAGGCTATTGCTTCTTCTTCTTGAGCATAATTTAGTTTCAAACATTCTGGTCTCTTAGACGTTTGTGTTCTACTAGGCAAGGCTGCAGGGCACCCTGCGGTTTAGCTGCTGAAATTGCACATGTTGCACATGGGGGCTGTCTGCAGCTGCTAATCTAGATGTAGAAGACAGACAAATCTTTTTTGTTTTGAGCATTTGCATACTTTGATGTTGGGTTAAATGAGTGAAATCCTTCTTAGTGACTATCTAGATTTCCTAGATAATATATTGCTTGAGGTGGGTGCCAACAGCCTTAGCTATCTGGTACTTTGTGTCTACTTCTGTAGGAAAACACTGTAATAATTGTGTAGTCTACCACTCCTAGGTGAAATCAGGCTGGTTATGTGGCTTGGATTTTAGTTAGGTGCAGGATTTCCTTGGTTTCATGGGCTCTCCAGCGTGGCACATTTGTCCTCAGCTGATAGGCTTTATCTTCTTTGTATAGCTTAGAGAGAAAGTGTGTTGTTCACTAAGGAAAATGAGGTTGTCTTGGGGTGCATGGGAGTTTGCTCTTCCTGTCAAGTCTCCTGAAGAGACTGCTGTTGGAAAGGAGTTGGATCATCTTAAATTCAAGATTCTTTCAATAGTGCTAAATGCTTTGGTACTCCATTTGGAAAGATTATAAGCTGCCGTGCTGAGTGGCTGTGAAATTCATTAGAAAACTTTCTGGGAAAATACAGTCAGCAAGAGACAAAGGTTTAGCAGTATCATTTGAGTGCTATTACGGAGCATTGAACAGTGTTGTCTTTCTGTCACCATCTTTAGAGGATCTTGTGTAACTATGGGTAATTCTGGGCTTCTTGTTTGGAGCCAGCTGGGGAGTGAACCCAGGTCAGGGTGTAAAGGGGCAGAGGTTCTCCTGAAGTGGTTTCTAAAATAAATATAACTATGTAATCATTTGGTTAACTTGTTATTCAACCAGTGCAGAGTAGTCTGTTGGCCTTAAAGACAGCTTAGCATATTGATACGTTCCAGTTGCATAGTGCTACCAGTGAGATAACTCTCGTTTGACATATTCAGCCATTTGGAAACTTATTTTATGTTTAGAAACTTATTTTATGTTCAACAGGAATGTTAGAGCATGGAATCATTTGAAAAATAAAATAGGGATTTGGAGTTAGAAAAAGAAAATAATCTGGTTGTCTTCTGGCAAGTTTTTTGGTTCTGGTTATCTGCAAAGTATACACCTCTTGTCAGTATAAATAGGGAGTGCCTGTCTAAACATTCTTGTTTCGCCTGTTCCACATAATAGTTTCTTGTATCATATTTCTTTTGACCTCGCTATCTGAAACCAATTACAGGAGATCCATTTGGGCTGCATCTATTTTCATAAGAAGCCCAGGCAGCAGTGTTTTTCTCAGAGATGAATATCAACATCAAATATGCTTCTGAGTGCTTTGTTATTTATGTTTCAGAGAGATTTTGTAGCCTTCAGCTCTCAAGAATGTGTCATGCTGTGCTGTTTATACATTGACGATATTAATGGGCGTAGATGTCATTTTTCATTTTAACGTCTCAAATGCAACAGGCTGATAGGTTAAACATTCCTGGTTTTAAAGGAAAGATATGAGTGACATCTGTTTCCTAAAAATATACACATATTTACCTTTTAAAAAACAAAGTAATAACTTTACCATCTTTTAGTTAGTGACAGTTTTCACTTTATTAAAATGATAAAACTTTAAAAATTATTTTAAGGTATGCTTAAATTAAATACAAGGGTTTGCAATACAAAATTAAAGCAAGTTGTATCTCATAGTATTATCGCCAACAAATTGCAAAATCTACTGCAATTTATCAACTTTAATAGGGTGAGTTATATGCAATTAATTTCATTTTTGTTCTGCTTACGTTTTAGCTATGCCAAAACTGCACAGTAAATATTAAGAAGTAGTGTTCCCAATAAATATTTTACTAGAAGACACAGTGAGTTCTGGAAACCATATGCCCAAATTTCCTGCTTATACAGCCATTACTTAAAGCATTATAATGATTTTCATTTGCATTATTAAAGTAATTTCTAATCCTCAGTTCTTTTTATTGCTTTTGTCTACATAGACTTTTTTGTATAGTTTTACTAATTTAGATAACTTAATTAAGGAAAAGTGCCTACTAAATTTGAAACAAATGTTATTGGAAACTAGATACGATTTTGACTACCTTAGAATCCATTCTTGCTGCTGTTAACTTGAGGTAGGACTCAACATAATTTTATCTGCCAGATTTATAAACATCTGTTAGTTTGTCTTCACTGAACTGTTTTTAGACCACAAGGTATTATCAAATTAGTTCACAGAAATTTATAAATTATACATGGGATTTGGTGTTTACTTGAAGTGTATATGTTAAACTATGAATTCTGAAAGACACTTTCAAGTTGTCAGTTTGTTTTGCAAAGATTTAATAG
Organism: Strix uralensis; assembly: GCF_047716275.1. Lineage (NCBI taxonomy): Eukaryota > Metazoa > Chordata > Aves > Strigiformes > Strigidae > Strix > Strix uralensis. Next base: position 29,668,344 of record NC_133976.1, on the reverse strand, counting down.
CTGCAAATGAATTGGTAGAACTGAATTTTTTATAGTCTCATAATCTTCATTTATGAATAATGTCAGTAATAATCCTTTGAAATTAACAGTGTGTTTCTGGGAGGTTGTTTACTGAGTAGCAAAATCTAAAGTTAAGCAGCACATTGGGAGGAAAAAGTACCATATGACAAATGCTATAAGAACAAAGGCTGACAGTGATTTCTCCTTATGAGTTTTAAATCATCTCTGATCTCTTGAAATTGTTTTCTGTTCTTCTTCTATCTCCTGTGTTTACAATAATCTAAACTGCCACAATAAGATCATTGAAGTATTCAGGTAGTCATCATTTATAAGACATTCTGTATTAAAAGATAAGCCTTTGCTCCTTTAAAGATATCTGAACCAGCACATATGAATCAAAGTAGTTTAAGTAGTAGAGCCTCTTATGCAAACATATCTTGTTGTGCTGCCTTGCTTTTTCATAAAGTGTGACTCTTTTTGTAGTTAGTGGCAGGAAGTCATGCTTTCTTAGGCTGATTCCACGGGAGTATGCTAGCCACAATTTGAAATTATACTGTCTAGCTTAAATCTAAACTGCAGCATACTATAATTCTCTAATTTTCAAGTACTGTAAATGTACAGCTTTACCAGATGCTTGCTTGCTTGTTTTATTATATTGACGTGAGTTGACTTTGCTGCTAAGGAAGATGAGGACACTGAAACAACTTGCCGAGTGTTCCAGTTATTTGCAAGTATACATCAGCATTATATCATTGCAATTTCTTTTCCAGGCTGTGTAATGAATTTTCTGTAACCACCACAAATAAATAATAATCATCTTTATGTTTTTTCCCATTTTCTGTAACTCCAGATCTCGTGTCTGGTTCTTGTAGCAGAATCACCCTGAGCAGTGAGGTTGGTTTTCTTGTACAGTCTCCCATGAATTCAGGAGTGCAGTAGTTCTCTTGCTTCCATTCAAGTTTCCCCTTCAGAGATCTCTAAAGATTGGGAAGGATTATAGATTTGCCATAGATCTTCTGTTCATGTATTTAATCCATGTTTTGTGCTTAAACCACTGTAAGGTGTTGGGACCAAATCCTGGTGCCCCTGAAATCAACAGATATATTTATCTCTGATCTCAGACAGAGCAGGATTGTCCTTTAGGATCTGCTCAAGAACTGAGTGCAGAAGAGATTATGCTATTCACATAGGAAACAGGGCATCCAGTGGTTCCTTGGTAACAAAATATTTCAAGTGCACTTTGAAATATGTTAACTTTTATTTATTTTTGGCAGCGAGAAGCTAGTTCTGTGCGTCTCGTTGCTTAGGTTCAGAGGAATGTATAGTCTTTGTAAAGCTGACCTGTAATTACTTGAGAATCTGATGAAACAATACGGGGATTGTTGTGGGAATGTCTCCAAATGTTAAAAGTCTGCTCTGCAAACTTCGTACCAGAGCCTTCTATGGGGAGACGAATCAATGTTGTTAGGAGATGGTGCTAGTGCATTCAGTTTGTTTACTTTGGTTTTCTATGTCTGCCTGCCTTCTCAGAAAACTTGCTTGGAGCCAGACTGTAGCAGCCCTCTCTCTGTCTTTTCATAATTGATCAGGGGATGACTGCCTTCCCTGAGGGTTAAGACGTGGCAACTTTTTCTGTTTGCTCAGCATCTCAATGCAGTAGTTCAAACATTGTTCACACCAGCTGGCAGTGTAATGCCATATGCACATCTTGTCAAAGCAACTGTTGTCATGGATACTAGAAACTATCTTAAAAACCAGCTCATTTGAGTCTAATCAAAATTGTACCTTTCTTTATCAGTTGAGAATCTTTATTATTTTAGGGAAGATTGATCAAATGGCATTTATTGAAGTATATTCCATCTACAGTATGTTTTCATAACATAGATAATAACGTGATGTATTTTAAAGCTGTAACTGCTGTTTACTGAAGTGATTTTTTTTAAGCGTGAAACAAAAAAGAGTTCTCCAGGTAGTTTCAGTGGAAGTGTTTTGAATTGGGTTTTTTTTGCTTTGGTTTCTTAATAAATACCACTTTATAACACTTGGCATTTTAAAAATAATTTTATAGGGAAAAATAATTCAGATTAGCCTTCTTTGGGTAAGTGGAATGTTTGTTTACATTTCATACGTTTAACTGTATTTTACTGAGTTGGAATGGAAACATAAAATAAATGAAAACATTTTCTATTTTGATTGGGATACTGTCATTCCCGAGCCTGATCTGGTTGGTTGAGTAGTAATTTCTTTGTTCTCAGATTTTCCTAAGAATGCAAATGAAAACCACTCATTTTTATTTGGCATTAAAACTGCACTTTTTTTTTTTTTTTTTTTTGTCAAAGGAGAGGTTTCTCCTTGAATTGTAAGTAAAAAAGTGTTTTTAATCTTCAATGAATATCCTTATTAATTCACTTTCAAGATAATCTGATGTTGATTTGTCAAATTTAATTACAGCTTCCGGTAACACTTGAAGTCTACTTGCTTTTGCTTCAAAATTGTAATATGAAAATGCAAATTGAATGATAATTTGCAAGGGAGTGGGCATTTTAGTTGAACACTCAAAGACAAGTTCCTTGTGGAAATGAGGCTATTGATGCAGTTTATGGTTTTTCCTCTTCAAGCACTTCAAACAAATTAACTTTATTTCCTGCAGGATTTCATGTACATCCATAAATTCTAGTGAAGTCCTATATATGTACTTTCAGATTATTTTTTTTATATTTTAAGTAAAAAACAAACTGAAGTCTGAAACCTAGCAAATACAAATCAAAAAGGAGGAGACTGTATTTGTTGAATTGGACTTTTACCTAACATTAGCAATGAGTAACTCATCTCTTTCTAGGAACTGGTGGAAATTATTTACTTTTTTTTTACTTTTAGGCACTCCAGGCAGCAAGGCAGCTGCTTTTACAGCAACAGACGAGTGGACTGAAATCTCCTAAGGGCAGTGATAAACAGAGACCACTGCAGGTTAGTGAAGTATCCTTGCTTTTGGGGCCTTACTCTCAGGGAAGAGCACTGTGCTTGCTCACACATGAGGTGTGTTTGTGGATGCCTGTGCTCTAACACTGCGTATGTGCATACTGACAAACAGGAGGTTACAGGCTTGCATGCTGGTGACTTCTCATTCACATAGAAAATCCATTATAAATTGCAAAAAGCCTTTTGTGCCTATAGATGCTTAAAAGGTCTAAGACTAAATCTGAGCTCAGTAGCTATGGTATAAATTAATTCTTTATAGACATGCTGCAAAATCGGTGTGTGATTTTTATACATACTTGGATTAAATTGTAAAAATGTTAAGCCTAAGAGTAAAACAGTATCCAGGGGAAAAAAAAGCTAAGTAACTCATTGATATTATATCTAAGTAACAAACAGAAAAGTGTCCAGAAACTACCAACACAACTGCATGAAATGATGAAAGAGCTGCTTCTGCCATTTTAGGAAAATGTGTCATAGAGTTTCACACTGGGATGCTGTTGGGCTTCAAATTGTGTTCGGGTGAATACGACTTCTGTTATTTAATAATTATTTTAAATGCATTATTAGTAAAACTATAGCAATTTTTGAAAAAATTTATCTGGAGGTTTTTTTTGAGGTTTTAGTTCATTTACTGCTAATTTAGAATTCCATATGAAATTACATTCTGCTGACAAAACCGGCTCTCTCATTGTATGTAGACCAAATATGAGTGTTTAACTGCTGAATTACAGACTGTTGCAGACAAAAGATGTACATGAGAGATGATTTTATTTTGTTCAGGAAATAAAAAAGTATAGCTCTTACCATTCTCTTCCTCACATCTATTTTTCTGGGTGAGCCTTTATCCTCTTGGGACTTCCCCTGTTTTCTGATGGAATAGGGCGTTTTTATCTCATTTTTAGCTTTTGCCATGCATAATGGAGGGCCCCAGGCACCAGAATTTATCTTCTTCTCCACCAGTGAAATATGGAATTTGATCATTGTGCAATTTTTGTATGTAATTCACATTGTCTCCTTTTCTTTGTGAAACTTCATGGAGCGATGTTGGACACAGCAAACAGTTCCACATTCCACATCAGCTCTCTTCAAATAGACTTTAAAAGTTGTATTTATTTGCGCAGAACCAAACAAGAACTTAGGAAAGTTACTAAAGAAAATGAAAAAAAAGAAAACATGTCAAGTTGGCATCCTGTCGTGCTGTAGTTGTAGGCCAGTCCAGAGGTGTAGGAGTCCTGGGACCATCTCAACTTTCCATTCTTTGCCCTTGACTTTGCTTTGTATTAAATATCTTCTAGGCTGAAGGCACAGAGGAAGAATAGTCATAAAGGCAGCAGTTTATGAACTACATAGTTTTTTTAAGTTTTTAGAAGTCAAATTGGTGATCTTGAAGGGTTGAATCATGGAGGTGATTGATTTAATGAATACTGTGAAAGTAGTTTATTCTGCCAGCTCCTCATTCTGAAAGATAACATGGTCTGTACTAGGAGTGTACAAGGTCCATCTAGCCCTGTGTTCTGTCTCTAAACTGGCCAACACCAGATGCTAAGGGAAGTATATGAAACAGATAAAAATAGTGATATTTTCCCAGTATATGTTTCCCAGTGAAGTTAGATTACTTTAATCCTCCAACTAGTAAACTGGAGCAGTTCAGGAGCTACTGATTTCTATGTTCACATTCTCCACCCATTTGTAAACCTCCTTTTCAAGGCTGAAGAGGTGTGGAGGTACACTATTTGTGGTAGGCATCGACAAAAAGAGAGAAAACCATGTTTGGAGACAGTCATACACATAACCCAGAGGATGGTGAGATGAGGAGAGGGAGTCTTGTTCTTCCCTACTTCCAAAGCACTAACCCTGGTCTGATGCCTGTAAAATGCTATGGGATGGTGTATTGTAGAGACATCCTGTATTATGTGTTTACCAGGAAGAGTCAGTGCCTCATGAGTCACACTTGTGAGGCAGGGAGAAAAAAATAAAGCATATGATTTTCTTTTCAGAACTGTTACATGCTTCCTAAAGCCAAGATTACTGCTTATGTTTCCAACTTCTCTTTTCATGATCAGTATGTATGCAGTGCCTCTTATTAGCCTTGGACACTTCATTTGATTCATTTTTAAATGAGAGGAAAATGGAATTTGCTCCCAGACTTTGGTTTATGTGTCAAATACTGTGTAAATTCAGGTATGAGCACAAACTTCATTTTAATTTTCTTCTTTAGTGAAAAGGATGTATAAAGGTTTTGAAAATGAGTCCTTGGAGCTTTTCTATTTGTCTTTTACTGTTACTACAGAGCTGTTCATTGTTCATTATGTAGTGGAAATTCACATTTTGAGCATCGTGATGCCTGTTTGACCAAATATGAGTCATAAAATTGTGCAGTATTATTATTGTATTAAGCCAAAATTAATGGTAACTTTAGCCAAAATCTCCTAGCAGTAGGAATTGCTAAATTCATATAAGCAATTTGAGGTTTATAAGACAAAAATACTTGTGCTTGTGTTTGTGCTTAAAGAAACAGACTTCTCCCAATATTTTAAAATATTTTAATACTAGTGTATTTCTAATTTCCTCTAATTTCAGAACAATTTACTAATCTGGCAACTGGAGATATGTTAGAACTGATTTATAAATCTAGTAAAAACCTAATAAAACTTTTAAAGCTAGCTCACACATCTGCAGGCAAATGTGGGTGTTAGGTAAGCCTTGCCATTGCATCTCTCATGCATTCCATATTTTGATGTAAACTATTCTATTGTTCCATGTGCCAAAGAAGGAACAAAATGGTATTGATTTTAGTGACCATCTTTCTGTATTTGATGGACTTGTGGGGGAAAGTAGCATGTGGTGTTTTTATATATGTTCTCTCTGTTATTCCATAATGCGTCAAGTATTTCAGTGACTTACAGCACCTACTAGCTAATCAGCAAGTTGAAAGCTTATTGAAGAAACCTTCAAATTTGTGTCCTCAACTTTGCAAAAACAGGGTGTTGGGTAAGTTGTCATGTTCTACTGTGCTTTACAGAGGGGATGGTTTTAGAGAACCACTGGGATTTTCCTAGAAGTATTTGAGTGTCTTTTGTGTCCTTCTCATTAAAAATCTTTTTAAATTTACTGCTAGCTCTGTGATCTATTGTAAAAGAGGAATGTTGTATTGGCAAATGCTGCTGGTTTAGTTTTTAATGCAAAAGGTACCTTTATCTAGTAGTTACGGTATATTTTCAGAGAGAGGAGGTTTATATTCAGATTGTGAGTTAACAAAATACCTGCAAAAATTACAGTTTTAGGTAGACGTTTATCTTGATCTACTATTACTTTCTGATTTACATTTTTCTGGGTTTCAGACTGCAGATGGCATAACAATTAGCATGTCTTATGCAAAATGGGAGAAAAACATCCCATCTGACAACTTGAGTACCAATTGTAGTAGTGATTTTACTTTCATGTGTAGATATCCGAATAAATGTATTTGAAACATGTTTATATATGCCATTCATTACACTGATGGACCAATTGAATGGATCCAATCAGTACATACATTGATTAATGACATATTGCAGAATAGCTAAGGAGGGTTTGTGATGAGAGTTGAGGATAATGTTAACCTGCATATGATGAGATAATAGCATTTACTTTCTTACTGTGCATCCTGGTAAACATTGCAGTAGTAAGGTTAAGATTTCTCTAGTATTGGTTTTTGTTTCAGAATATTTTTCTTTTCTGGAGAAGCTGTGATTGTGGTAATCCATGGTGAAGTGAGCTGATTGCTTTCACGGATTTCACTCCCTGTCACCACATTTCCATAGTAGGCATAACAGGGAAAATGTCACTTTGGCTCTTAGAACCTGTAGATCATTCTCCTATGGCAGAAAGTCACTGTCCTTACAGCCACTGAAGATCCTGGTGTCATCTAGCCTGAACTTAAAACTGGCAGCTTTATTGTTCCTGTTACACTTACAGTCACGAGCAAGACTTGTGGTTCTTCAAGAATGGTGCAGAGCACAAGCATAATCCAAAGGTAAATGCTGTCAATTTGCTGCCATTGGTGGGTGTTTGTGTACAGCATTGCAATTATTTCCCTTCCAGGTAGACAAATCTTGGTGCTTAGACTGATCTGTCCAGGATACACGTTCTATTGCTGGCTCCATAACATAGTGATTGGACAACTAGTTGTAATTTCACTTGTTTGCTGTAAAAGCTATGAAGACCCTAGCTATTTCTATTCCCTGTAATGTCTGTAAAGAAGTAGTTTATTTTCATGAAGTCAGACTTTGAACTTTATCTCAATTAGAATAAATAGATGATTATCTTCAATTCCATGAGTTAATACATCTACGATGATTCGGTTAGTTGTTTTTTCCTTCATGCTAGGAGATTTCTTGTTTCAACATCAGTACTAATGCATTCTGTATGAGGATGGCATGTCAGGAAATCATGACTCCTGGAATCAAAGGGTTAAGCTCAGTGTGTACCAAGCCTGTTGTATAAATATCATGCTGTATGGAGTGTTGAGTTGTTAAGGTAAGCTTTGTTTATTTAGCATGAGCACTTCACTGAAGTGTAATCATTTGATAAAATTTGGGAAAAGTAAGTATACATTTAAGTTTAATTAGTTAATGTGTATTGCATTAGTGCATGGTATCAGAAGAACCACTTTTTTTAAAGACATGTGAAATGCAACAATTTATCATGAAAAGATATTCATAGTCTCTTTTAACCTACTCTCCTTGCTTTACTCTCTTCTAGTTTGGTCATCTCCCTTTGGATCTTCATGTGGGTCTGAATTTAAAATTCATTGCACATAATAAATAAGCAAACATATCATTAATATTGTAACTTTTAGTTACTTTTTTAAGCATACATAAGGAGTTGATGAGAGATAAGAAATTGGGAATGTGGAGAAAAAGAAGCAAAACCCACTGCTTTTTAAATTATATCCTCTGACTTAACACACAGTGACTGCAACCATGCATGCGTAATGTCAGTAAAAAAATCCCCAGCTTAAAAACAGCAAAAAGGATGTTATGGATGTAACTTGGAGTTTTCTTTGCATTACATTCAACAAAAATAGAAACAAATCTAACTGGTCTAAAACAGTCTTTCTAAAAACTGCGTGTTACATATTTCTGTTTTTCTAATGCATGCTGCTGAGCATAGATTGTAGGAGGATTTTGTACATGCTAGAAAGCACTGATTTAGAAAGATGCCAATGCCTAATATATAGTGTAAGAGGAGAGTAGTGATAAACAGTCTTTTTCCCTCTTGAGTATAATCCTGGAGGAAATGTGTGGCCTACATATAAGCAAACATTGAGGCTTGGGGTAAATTAAATTTGGAAGATATCTGCTGGAAAATTATAAGTCCCATTTTCCCTTGCAAGTCTGTTAGGAGGAATATGCACTTATCCTCTAAGGTGCAGGAATTTACATCTGTGATACCCACTCTAAAGACAAGGATAACCCCAAGAGGTGGCGAAAAGGCAAGGAGTTATTTTTAGGTAAGGGGGGGGGTGGGTGGAAAGGAGAAATAGCTGTGTTCAAGCTTTCATGGTGTAGAAAACAGGAGTTCCATCTAAGGTAGAGGGATAAATACAGTGATAAAGAAAAAAAGTTGGACATATTTCACGGATTTACAGTGGAAGTGTCTGTATAACTTGCTGGGAAGTCCTCGTTTATATAGATACAAGTCTGCTCCAAAGGCTTATGTCCTGTCTTTAACAACCTCTTTTACTCATGAAAACCATGTGTCATTTTGCTGTAAAATCTTTCAGAATAGATTTACTTTAAGTCACTTTTTACTCTTGAAAACTTCTAGTATTAAAAAATACATCTATAAAGAAAGTGGGACTGCTTAGTATGGTTTCCTTTTTAATTTAAAGTATCAGTCACCTTGAGGTATTATCTCTTATTGATAAAGCAGATAGTTGTCATTTTCAGGTACATAAAATATTACAGCTAACCGTATGTATGATCTTTCTAACATGTGGAAAAATGTTTACTGGCAGCCTTCTAACAAAAGTTATCACATAATGGCTTCATCTGTATCTGAGAGGAAAAAAACCTAGCTGGTGCAGAGATCACATCTTTATCCTGAAAATACTGTTGCAATATAATAAAATATTTTGGAGGCAGAGGAAAGAGGTATTATGCAAGTTCTGTTTACAGGTATTGAATATGCAGAATACTAATTAGGATTATTATGTGATCAGGGATTTCAGGAGGCATTTTAATGTTAAACATATGTCTGTGCAGCAGTGTGATGTGTCACTCCATTACTGTGGCTGTCGGGGAATTATTTGTCACCTGCATCACTATCACATCTTTCCTTTCCCCCTTTCTTGCTGATTCTGATACTTCTAGAGGATTGGGAGGAGAGGGGAGAACACACACAATCCGGTTCTTCACTCAGATTCAGAAAGGCAAACCTTCAGAGAGAGTGCCTAGGTCTTTTCATAGCAGCTTTTACATAGCAGACCAGCAGACCCATCATGGTAGAATCTGCTACCTGTCTGATTAACAGGAAATATTGACATGCATGGGATGAATGGACTGGTTTGATATTCTGAACTATATGAGTCCCCAGGTGCTATAGAGAAGTTTATTTGCCTTGCTTGAGCAGCTGGGAAGCTCTGTTCCCCTGCAAGCCCTCCAGGTTCAGGCAGCGTCCACGTTCACAATTGCTTGTCTTTGGGCTGCATGAGTAGTTCCTCTGCGGTGCTGGGAGGTGTAGGTTTCCTTGAGCCACTTCTCCAGGCTCTTGCAACAGGTCGGATGAGCCTGATTCTCTTCCCAGTTGGCTCATTGCCCAGAAAAGCTTGTGAAGAGCTGAGAGGGGATGTGTGAATGGTTCCCCACTCAGTGTGTAGCTCTATTAAAGGGTCTGCTCCCAGGCAGGGCCCTAATTATGCCAGTTTAGGATCACACCACTCAAGCAAGGCTCTCCTGATACTCTTGAATTTGAAAAACACATTAGTGTACATTGATGTAGAAATTACCAAAGCAGGAAAAACAACTGAACACAATATTTTGTGAATGCTCTACATGGGCGCAGATTTTAAAAAATCATTTCTAGTTAAATTATTATTAAGGAAAGTCTGTTTTTTTCCATGAGGTTTTTCATTTCGTCAGGCAATTATAAAAGTCAAGGAAATTTTGTACCAAAACCAAAGTTCTGTGACTAAGTAATGAAGAATCTTCAGTCAATAGTAGCAAATGCGACTTTCCGCATGAAAATACAGTCTCTCTCTATAGCCATTTGAGGCATTCCTTGTGCAAATTACTTCCCATACTTTTTTTTAGCACCTTATTTTTACTTTGTGAATTCAACACTTGTCTTGAAATTTTCTAATCATTAGACATTATTTTGCAGTTTATATGTTAGCTGTCCAGTACCAAGTGGGGAGACTTTACTAGGGGTATGGGGAGCAGGCTGATCAGAAATCTGAATGTATGCCAAGATCAACATAGGTGTGTTAATTTTACTTTGCCTTCACTTGGGCTGTATACATGGTAAATCGAATTAAAAACTGTTTAAATTATCCAGATGATCATGCATAAATATGACACAATAATGCTACAGAAAAAAACCATGTGAGCATGTGTGCTGCTGAAAAAGCAATCCCACAGTGGAGTGGAAGAGCACATCAGCCCATCCTGTTGGGGAAGGGGGTTGTCCAGCAATTGCCACTTTGATGTTCTAGGTCTTTTTATGCCTTCTTATGCATCTAATATAATTTTCTTGAGACAGATAGATGAGGGTGTTATGAATTAGAATTAATGGTGAAAAATGTACTAAACACTACTTCAGTGCTTTACTACTTGATTATGTGAAGCTTTGAAAAGCAATTCTACAGTAATAACATGTACAAAGGAAACTGTATGTGTGCCACAACATCAATACATTTCAAGGATCTTACCAACAACCTGAAGTATAGATGAAGAATGAGATTTTCTGCTAAGTGTTCACAGTAAATCCAGTCAGATAGAAAAGAAGCCTATACAGTATTGAGAAAAACCAAAACAGTAACCCAACATGTGAGAAAAAAATACCAAAATCAACTCTGTGCTTGTAGAAGTCATTTCCAAATTGATGCAGCTGTAATTTAGTGCACAGATAGTTATGGGCTTGATGCTTAAGAATAATCAAATTACCAAATTAAAGAAAAATATTTCCCAATACAAGAAATGGTATGGTGTTGAAGTCATACATAAAACGGTGTTAGTTTCCGTTTTAAGAACAGTTCAGGATACCATGGAAAACCCTTAGTTTGAGGGCATAGTCTCTGAAGTGGAAATAATAATGCAAATTCAGAGGCGAATGGTGGTTGTTGTTTGCATATACAAAAAAATATCTCTTGGTTAGAAAGGCTTGAACCCATACTCTAGGTGAGGAAGAAAAAACGCCTAATTGCAAGCCTGCCATAGCAACAGGGGGCATATATTTCACCCATAGAAAAGAAAATTGAAGGATAGGGTTCACAAAAGGGCTGATACAAGATAGGTATCTTTCAAGAATGTAATTTAGAAAGTAAATTCTAATAAATTTTTAAAAGTACAGCAAAGAACAAAAAGTCACATGTTTAAGAACTTAGAAAAATTTATTCCTTAAGCTTATGTCCATCACTTAAAATGAAAGAGAGGCTCAGTATTGATCGTTGTATGACTGTGAATGACCAGTGATGTAACATGGAAGAGAAGAAGGAACATGCGATCCAAAATGAATTTAAAAGGGTGTTTCCAAAAAAAAATAGGGAAATATTAATGCTATTTTTAAAAGGTATCTTTGAGACCTCATCTGGAATAGAGGAGATAAACAATTCACCTAATTTCTGGTACCTTGTTAATATATTAGAAATGTGCTCCATATAGGTTCTGTTGAAGGATTCAGTATTCTAGTACTGATGCCCTGAATTTCTATAGAGCGAAGGTATCTCACCGTTTTGGCTATGGCTGATAGCTTAGCACATTTGCTATATACCTACAGTGAGGTTGTGTAAATTCTGTATACACTTTTATGATATACAAGTCCAAAAAGTTTTCATTCAGACTAGATGCATAGGCTGAAAGGTTGTGATTGCTCAATGCAATTTGGGTCAAGAAGCAGACTTTAGGAAGGAAGAAACATCTTTTATAGTTTTTAAGAACAGTTTTAAATATGGTAACACATAGCTAAGCTAAACATGAATGAACTATGGAAAAGAAAGCTTTTCACTATGCAGAGAAAAGAGTTTCCAGAACACTGTTCTAGTAGAAGTAGTAGAAGCAAGAGCCACCTACCACATACACTGACTACTTAAAGATAAAGCTCGACCAGCTTAGAAAACGACTTACATGATATGAATTACAATAAAAAAAATTCAAACCTCAGAAAGTCTGCTATAGTCCTGTAGTATTGTGGGATTTTTTGTTGTTGCTGGTTTTTTTAAAAAAGGTAAGAAGTCATTGAAGCTAATAGCAAAATTCTAGGGAACAGAGTACTGTGCTGACTTGTCAATAAGCACATTATACCATATCAACAGATTCATTTTAAAAGGATTTTAATGCCTTCTTAAAATTATGGCATGTACATGAAGTGCCTTACAGGATATGACAGTTGATCATTTTTTCCAGAAGTCAACTTTATTTTCTGTATATTTATGGCCTGTTTCATGAACAGAAAACACTGAGGACTAGATAATAACTGGCATTTAGTAAAATACAGATGACATCCTAAATTCACAGTATTGCATCTATTTAAATTCACTTTGAGTATATGACCATTTTGGATACCTTAATTCTCACTTGTTAGATTACAAAAAAAGATAATTATTTCTTTGAGCATAGTCTAAGCATCTGTAGCTTTCACATCATTTTATATAGTCTGGATTTTTTCAAGCTATTAGATACAAAAATTTATTGACTTCATAATTATCAGTAAGACACAGAAGAAATATCACTGAATTACTAAATATGGATATTTTTAATTGGGAGGCATTCATTCTAAGATTAATTTGCTTTTCTCAGCAATATATACACTAAAACAAGAGGCAGAATTTGTTTAAAAAAAAACAACAAAATTTAAAATATTTTTTCTTCCAAAAATACCCCCTTTCATCACGTTTCAGAGTATTTATAGTGTTGAGGCGATTGTCTCACAGTGCCTGAAAATAAAGTGAATTAGTCTAACAGCCCACTTATGAGATTGTTTTTATTGCAACCATTTTAGGGCCTTGCATATAATATGACCCAATATGTCTCAGAGCCAAGATTAAGAGAGAGGCCTCTTTTCCACATTGAGAAAAGTCATACTAATTTAGCATCTTGCAAAATAGATCAATCTAGGAAAATGTTTGTTTTGGGTGGGGAATACTTGTATAGAGTTCTTTGAGTAAGTATTTAATCAAGGTAATTTGACTGGGGTGGTACAGTTTGTATTGTAATACTCCAGCCATACTTCTAGAAACAAATAATTATGACTTATTCTTTAGAATATTTGTAGTTAACAAACATAAGTGCTATTGTATCAGCCTTAATCTTTGTAATTGATAATGTTCTAAAATACATCCAGAGATGATATTGTATCAATAGCTGTTAAGACTGATTTCCTAACCCTCTTGGGTTTCAGTAACATTGCAAGATAAATTGAAATAGTAAAACCTGCCAATTGTGTATAGTGCTTGAACTGTCAATATAAATATTTATCAGATTTTGTTTGATTTATGGGAACTTTTGATTTTTTTTTTACTCTTAAGTTCAGTAAGAGAGAACTACTTTTGTAAAGGCTTGACTACACTAATGACATCATCTTTAAAACAAATTCTAGTGTAATGAAAACCCACGAAAAATATTTCATAATGCTTTTATTATGTGTGGACTCACTTATCTTTTTAAAGTGAAAACCCTAAATGATTTTAGTGATAGAAGAATTGGACCCCTTCTTGTAGTTAAGGTAGGATCTAATGTATCAGAGACATTGATGCACCATATCATTTACACAGAATTATTTCTCAATTAAACCTTTTTGAATGTCAAAGAGTTTAGGAGGAAGTCATAAACAGAATCCTATTTCAGGGAAGAATCGTTGATATTTAAGTCACTTTTTTTCCCACTTGAAACTGTCAACAGGCATTCTAAAAAGGTTTTGAAAACCTTTGTTTTACCTGGCAGATCATGTTATATTTTCTTTTTTTTTTTTCCTTGGAGAGTAAACATCATTAGCATAGAGCCTTTAGAATGGTGCCACAAACATGGTACAAGAAGTAGTTTTTCCTATTTTAGTTCTGGGAGATTCAGTGTTGTGATTTTCATTTTATTACCTTTGTTAGTGATATTATTAATTATTAACTTAAAATGTGATTTACATAAGAAGGGTATCCTTCATAGAATCATAATTAGTGTACTTTCTCTCTTAGAGAAGAAACAATGAGGAACTGTTGTTTTTGACAAATACTGGTCTAGACACTTGGCTTGACTAGCAGTCCATGATCAAAAAAACATTTTTAAACTTAAAATGCATTGACCTCATTGTTAGGATAAAATTTTTATTCTTCATACTTTTAATATTTTATTATTCTTACTATTGTAGTTATGAAAGTTTTGTGTTAGGGATTTGCGTCTTCTTGTACTAATAACTGTACAAAATTTTGCTGTGAATCTGATTTCCAGAGAGCGTACAGGGCATTCTGGCAACACTAACAGAATGCAAGAAGGGAAGAAGAACTGCAGAGAAACACAGACATGCATCATTGGCATACCCATTGAAGTGGGACTGAACAGCAGGCAGCGTTTATACTCATACATCTTTGAGTGTATTTCATGCCAACTGTGTGAGCACAAGATATCGATATACCTTATTCACACTTTTCAGGGAATACCAAAATCCACTGGCTTAAGTTTTGAATAATACTGAGTAAAGGAGAAGGAGGTACGATCCATAGAAATCCCAAGATATCTCTGCTCTTTTAACATCCCTTCAGCTCTTCTAGTCCATCTTTTGAGTTTTATGGCTGCAGAGTTGCCTTTTAGCTGCAGTTACAAGTGCTGAGGGTTCACATAATCTAATTGTTCCCCTGCAGTGCAAGGAGTAAAAGACATGAAATTAAGCTAAAACCATGATGCAGGTCTTCAAGCAATGTATAGCCAAGCTCTGGAACAGATCTGTGCTGCAAGATGTTATGGATGCTAAACATTTAAATTGGCTCAAAAATCAAGTGAACAAGTAAATGGAAGAAAAATTCATACATACAAAATGCAATTCCTCATTTTCATAGTCTCTAAAGCCCAAAATGCTGGGATGTGGGGAGCGGCCTGGGAAAGCATCGCTACACCTGTACACCACCATGCTTGTTTAC
This sequence comes from Strix uralensis, assembly GCF_047716275.1. Lineage (NCBI taxonomy): Eukaryota > Metazoa > Chordata > Aves > Strigiformes > Strigidae > Strix > Strix uralensis. The sequence continues at coordinate 29,653,040 of NC_133976.1, read as the reverse complement.
TCTTCTCTGGGCACTAAGTATTGACCACTGTTAGAGGCAGCCCAGTAGGCTAAATGGTCTAATTCAGTGTGCCATTCTTCTGTCTTTTCAAGCAACATCTAGAAACCAACATGTTTTCCTTCTGAAGACTCGCTTTTGACCATCCAAGTGAACTTGACTTTCCTCCAAGAAAAGACAGTTTCCACCAGCAAACTTCAAAATTTACAAATCACAGTCCATTGGACTTCTCACAACTCTTTTTAGTCATGCTTTGAAGAAGAAAACCTCTAAAAATATCTAACCTTTCCCCGTCCAACCTCTTAAGGAACAGATCTCTTTGTGACACAACACTGATATCAAGATGATGATGTATGCATTTTGCTAGCCATAATTACTCTGCATTGTGGTGGAAAGGTTGGATTAATCTGATTAAGCTCAAGGAAATTAGTTGGGTCCTCAAGCGATTTCAAGCTGTCTCTCCCATTGTATGGGAAGAGATCTTCCAAATTTTATGTCTTCAACTCCCATTCAAATAAGCCACAGTCATTAAAAAGGAGAGAAAGAAGGTGTGACTGCCCTTTGTAGAAGTGAGGGGAGCATTTAAAAAAACCTCAACACATTTTTTGCAGTTAGTTCCATTGTTTTGATATATCAGTCTATCATCTACCATAAAGTTGGTGAAAACACTGTGAAATACAGTATTAAGGTTAGGTATGATGGCTAGTTTTAATTTTAATGTGGGATATAGTCCATATACAATCTTATATAAAATGCTACTATGCAAATAGGCAAAATAATAGTCTAATTATTGACTGTCCTGTTCCAAAATAAGGTAAATGCAGAAAGTTAAGTAAATCTGAGCTAAAAGAACATGACAAGGAAAACATAGTGGCAGAACACAGACCCAGTTTGAGAGAATATTTATTTAATTTAAAAAGTCTTACAAAATCAAATCACAGCATAAATATATTGCACTTCTCAAAATCAGTGAGTTGCAGTAGAAACAATAGTCATAATTAGTTTGTTTAGGAAAACTTGAGGTTCTTTCTAACCAATGCAATTCATAACTTATCTACCAGAAAGGAAGATATTCACTGAGTGAATTACGCATTTGAAATTCTGTAATTAGTTTTTATACTCAATCCAGTGATTTATACTTGTTGTATGCAAAATGTAGTTCCCACTAATATTAAAGCAATTTTTCTTTAAACTAAATTTTCCTGAAGTTGCAAATATTTCATTTAGGAGTTACAGAAATTGACTAGACATATTCAGGCTTCCTCATGATGAGGTAGAAGAGAGCAATCTGGCAATACACAATTAGCAGTACAAGCCCCTGCAGCCTAAGAAAGTCAGTAAGAGAAAAATCTTCCCCAAGGGTTATTTGCATACAGCCTACGTGGGAGATGCTATGTTGGCTCAACCAACATAAGGAACTGTGTTTAATTCCATAAGCAAGAGGACTGGATAGTTAGAATATGGTATTTCTTGCCTAAGTTTCACCTCAGGACTTTTAACTTTAAGTCAGTGTAGATTGTTACAGTCAGTATATTGTCCATACACATTTCTTTGGTTCAGATACTCAATATCTTTCCATCCGCTTACTGAGGTGTCAGTAGTTGCACACAATTAAGGAGTATGTGGCTGCTTTTAGGTAAGAACTTGACAATGAGATTTCCTAAGACAGCAGCAGAACTACCAGTATGAGCTGATTTCTTTTGTGAAGACACATGCATGTTTTAGAGGATACTGCCTCACTGCTGGGGTGCCTTGCCTAAAAGATGGCTATTTAGTTCTCTCTGGATGTCATCCCAGGACAGGAGACAAGATAAGAAATGAAGGAGAAAGACACTTTAAAATCTTGAATATTTATTTCATTATGCAGTTGAGGCTTTTTTGTTGTAGTTCAGATATTTTGTGTGTTACTAGGTATACTGTTTTGCTAATTAAAATATCGAGTATACATTTAAAAACTGGTTATTCAATGTAAAAGTAAATATTCTGTATGTTTGATCTCACTGAGAACAATTGTGTCCCCTCTGATTTTCTTCTGGCTGTGACAAAAACAGCAAAGAACTTGTACTACGAAATGGTGGGAATTAAAAACTATTTTGGGTTTCCTTTTCCCTAACACCACCTATGTTTCTACTCTCTGAGAGATCCAAGAGAGGAAAAACTACTTGATAAGCCTATGATAAAATATCTCACCTTAAGCGTAAGACATATATGAAACCTTAGGGTATGATCTTACTCATAGAGGGCAATTTATGATTTACATCTCTTACACTGAGGCTAATTTTGGATAAAAGATTGTGATAATTTTTTCACTGATCAAATCTCCCTAGTGTAGGTATCCATCCCCCTTTTCCTTTGATAAGACTGTTTATCACTGTGAAAAAATATGAAGGGAACTGAAGACCTCATCAGGAAGAATGGCTGCTTTTATAACTCCAATGCAAAAGTGTGCGAAGCAAATTCCGCAGCGATTGCTTTCAAGAATTTTTCGAGTTTTAAAATGACTGTACAACTTTTCATTTGGAATGAGGATGTGTGAACAAATTGATGTATGTATCATGTTGTGTCATTCGGTGTATGCATCATGTTTTTTAATCTAACATTAAAAGATTCTCAGTGTGTTGTGCATGTTATCCAGCTTCTGCATGTTATTATATTGGTAGAATTATTTTGAAATACATTTGATGAAATCTTTGACTCTTACGTTTTTATTTGTTCTCTAGCAGAATGCTGGTTTCTAGTAATGTTTAGCATCAGGAGGTGTTTTTGTTCCAAAACCAGGTATTATGGATGTACAAACCTTGATTTAATGTTCATGAGCTGTTAAACTTTGTTCTTTCTTATTTTTGTTTGTATTTAATTGTATTGCATGGTATGTAGAGACATAAATACTAGTTTAAATGTCTATCTGGTTAGGATCACAGCAAACAGTGAATGCTTGCACTTTCTTCTGCTACATCAGCACAGAGAGGTTGTGAGTCATTTGATTCAATTTTGGGGATGTTTTTTAGTGTGCTTTATACTGTGCTCAGCAAAGGCTGATGCGGTATCTCATCTAATCAACCTATAAAATAATGTTAAAATACAGAATTTGTTTTATTTCTTTTTAGCCTGGAGAGGCTAAATATTTGGTGGAAGAAAGGAATAGGAAGAAATTTCCCAGTCCAGAATCCTGCTAAGTCACCTACTAGGAGGTAGCAGGAACTGTATTATCATAAATGATTCCCAGGAGTTATGCAGTGTGGCCTCTGCTTCACATTGTAGAATGTCTCTCTTTTACAAAATTTTTTCTTCGTAGTAGAGGAAAATGGTAGATTACAATTAAGTTAAATATACACATTTTTAATAAAGAAAATTCCCAAAGTCATTTGGCTAATTCTTTGCCCATTTTAATTTCTGATGACATCTTACAGTGGTCCTACATCATGTCCAGGCTGGTTGTCATTTTTCTCTGCTGCAGTTCCAAATTTTGCTGATAGTTAAGGTCCCCACTTGTTTGGGCTGTTAGGCAAGAAATGGAAAAGCAGTGTCAACTCTGGTCGATTGACAGCTTCAGGCTGACACCATGCTCTTTGCTACACTGAAAGAATCTTCAGAAAGTACAGTATTATCTCTGTTTTCTCTCCTATATAAAAACTTTTATACACCTTTTGGTAGCCACCAGAGGAGCTGGTATTTCATGTTACAAAGCTACTGTGACTGGGCAGTGATTCAGTGTCAGAATGACTGTGGGATTATGCAAACCTGGCCCTCCAGTTTATAACTGGACTTAAATTTATTTCAGTGATAAGCATTTTAGGTGTAACACAGTATTTGATCATGTGTCCCAGGCCAAAAGGATATCTAATCCTAAATCTTTGTTCTGAAGCACAGAAGACCCTCCTCTGCTTTTAGTAAAACCATCTGTTTATTGGTTGTAGACAACATCCTAGATAGCACACAGGCTCTGTAATGGGTTGTTACTTTTCTTGTGGAGGCTGTGGAAAGAAGAGCCTTGGGTTCTATGTTTGTGCTTCTGATTATTCACTGAATAAGAATTTAGCATTAGCCTTAGTATTTAGCATTTTGCATTTGTTGCTGTCCTTCACAATCATCACTGTATCAGGCATGTGTGATGTATTCAGTTATGTCCCACATGTGCTGCCTTTCCCTCATCTTTCTCATGGTTTGAATGAGGTTAATGTTACAGAATGGGGCCTAATGACAGTCAGAATGCATAGGAAGAGAGTCAGTGTATTAAATTACTCAATTATTTCTTGTTTGTGTATCAAAAAAGGAGTAGCATACATGTAGGAAGAATGTTTCATTAGTGTGAACTGTCATTTTGAATTTTCAGTCATTTCCAGTCATGTTCTTGTTCTTTTATGCTGCTGGTACAAAACATGGAGTTTTCTAAAAAGTAGAAAGCACTGAATTTGAAAGAAAATGAAGTGGTAACCATTCAGTCTTATTTTGCTAAGAGCGTAAGAATTTCATTGGCAGACTTACTGTACTGTGTGTTGACTGCACGTGTTTTTAACATACTTCACAGGAGGTGTATCTGGTGCAATAAGCTGTAAAATGTCGAGTTTCTATGGATTGTTTATCTAGTCGTGAAAAATGAAATGCTCATTGTTACAGAAAAACAGACTAAAAAAAAAATCAACAAAAGAAAGGCATTCTAGCCTCTATATGTTATCTCTGATGAATATAAATTGTCCAACCCAAAAGCTTTTTTTTTATGGGTTCATGTAAATTCAAAATAAACATATAAACAGAGCAAAACAAAAACTTGATGAGAAGGGTTAGTGTGTTTACATAACTCAGTGGCATATTCAGATTATGTGGTGTGATTTGTTCTGCAGCTGCTTCAAATTAAGAACAGGTGTAGAAGGCAGATTATGCAAATACTCATATTAATGTAATTGTCAAATTAGTGTGTTTATCATTGTGCCTTTAAAGAGTAGACCATACTCTTATTTTACATGTAAATTAGCTTTATTCTTGAGAGCTACTATGGGATAATGAGCTTATAAATGAGAAATTCTTAGCATATGGTGAAACATTCCTAAAATGTGACATTTTCTTGTGCCGTAATTTATTTTATATATGTTGTATGAACATATTATAACCTGCTTTCTCTTTAGAAAAATATAGCTATGATGCAGTTTTAAAATCTAGCTCATTGGACCACTGAACTTGTGTTTCTTTCATTTGTCTGAGTTGGTGTAACCCTTTAGTAGGACAACTTTTGATCTCCTTCAACCATTTATTGTATATTTACAAACCTTTATAGACTTTATGCCTCATTTGCTTTAAATCTTGAAGAAGTACACATTGGAGGGTGAATGTGTTTGTTTAAAACTGATTTCTTACTTTCTATGACATACTCTATTTAAACAATCATAAACTGGGTATCCAAGTTAAATATGTATTTTTAAACATTACTTACGTCATCTTGTTAGCATACATAGATGTATTAATGATTGGCTGAGCTTTGTGATAGTTTTAGATCAGAGAGATGTGGTATCAAAGGGTGTCCAAAATTAAAAAATCATGGGAACTTTCTATTTTCTTCAATTCTAAGAGTTACTTATTAATATGGAACTAGTTAGCAAAAGTTGCCCAGTATAAAAAATCACAGAGCACTGTGATTCTATGCTTTAGTGTCTTTTCTTACTTCTGTCTTTTGTACATTACATTGATTAATAATAATTTAACATCTGTTAAAAGAAAATACTAGGTACTAGTTTTTTATACGTACATATGTATGCATATGCAGGCCAATTTTATATCTGCTGTCGATGAGGTAGGTTGAATATTTGAAATGGAGCTTTATGCACTGGTTGGGATGCTTTGTGCTGGGAATCTGGGCCAAACAGTTGGGAAAAATCCCTGCTCCTCAGGAAGCAGAAGCTGAGGGCACTGGCTGCCAACAGCTGACTACAGGGCAAACAAGATGAGAACAAGGCCTTTCTGCTTTTCTGCTTCCTATGGCCATGGCATAGGTGGGCTGTACTATTTATTTTCAAGAACGAAAAGAAAACCCTGTTTTGCTTTTAAATATGTTTCAGGAAAAAAGTACATCTGTAGTTACTGGGTTCAGTATAGCACCCAAGGCATCAAATTTCTTCCTATTCTTTATCCTTAAAACTCAACTGGTAACTCAGTGAGAACCTGAAAGGGGTGAGCAAGAGATTTAAAGAAGACCGCTATTAATTCATTAGAGTTACTTTTTTCTAAATCACCCTCCAAGAACAAACAGAAGGGGAACAACTTTATTTTTAAGATGTAGCATCATCCTTTAGCAAATTATTTAAGATTGTATTGATTTCCATGGTGCTCATCTTACCAGTTAAGTGTTTCCTTTACAGCCTGTTAGCTACATATAAAATCTTTTATTCAGTTATTAGCACACTCTTAATGGGATGAAAACTAAGAAAGAAAAGACTGGAAGGAACTTCATCATGTAAGCTGAATATGTAAGCTTTTCTTTAGGGTTAGTCTGACTGTATCACTCTACAGTACAACCATCAAGCAGATAAAACAGTAATCTCTTTTTCTAATCGATTTGAATTATATGCATCATTTCAGTAGGATGTTATTGTGGGGTTAATTATCTTTGCATTTAGAAAAGTTTTTACTTCCACTTGACTAGTTATCATTGGAGATGTTTGCATGCAGAAATGTCAGTCAAACCTATACAATATAGGTAGTATCCAGTACAATTTAGAACTCGCCATAGTTAGGCTTTCTATGTCAGAAATAAATCAGATGCAACATGGTGTTGTTACACAAAGAAGGTGCGTGTGTTGGAGAACTGTGTGATTCTATCACCTTTTCCAACACTGCTTTAAAACAGCTAGGAATCTGGCCCAAGCTGTCTTGGCTCTATTAAATTTCTTACAGATTTCTATAGGAAGTATTTTGAGGTTAATTGAAAAAAAAGCCTGAAAAATGAACAAATAAGAGCAAATAGTCAAAAAGATGCCTTCCAGTCACACTTACCACTGATCCGTTTTTAACACTTTTTGTACTGTGTAATTGACACTTGCAGTTATTTCTTAATTTTTTTTTTAATTATTCTGGACTAGTAATTACTTTTACATTATTTTGTTAAGTGTATGGCTCTTCTGACCACAAGCTTTTGAAAATAATTAAGGAATTTGAACAGATGAGTTTTTAGTAAGCCTTTTTGTGTTATTCATGGAATAAGAGAGTATTTCTGCTCCGGTGCCGTAGTCTTCTTCCACAGGATGTTCCAGAGGTGAATGGATTACAGCCATACACATGCCTTTGCACTGTAGTTTTGTTGCCTAACCTTCTGGGAGCAAGCCTGAATAACCAGCCTCACTTCTGCTATTATAGAAGGAGTTCATTTAGTTATTAAAATAGGACAGGCAGAATTCTTGCATATTTGTGTCCCTGTTCCTCTGTATAAGGCAGCTGTGAACTTGATGTTAAATATATTGATTTCAAATAAAAGGATTTTTTAAATTTTAAATAAATATTAAAAACAAAAAAAAGCACAAACATCCTGCTTCAGTAGTGGTTATCTTTAATGTATACATATTTAAGGCAGTATTTGTATGTGGAGTACCAGCAATTTCCTGGGCCACACAGAAAATCATATGTAAATAGGACTGGATCTGAGCATGCTTGCATCTCATTTATACCACAGTAGTCCCCTAAGTCAGGACAGTTGCTGTTTACACACACAGGCCACGATGTGTTTTTTCTCTTGGATAGAAATTTTGATTTGGAGAATGGAGGAAGTTTTGCTTTTTGAGATTGGCATTAACTAGAGACAGGGCATAAGCTGAGATGCACAGATACTGGTAGTTGCATCAACTTATCTATTAACATTTAATTAGTCTTGCTCACACATGCAGAATTAAATCAGTCACTGAGTTGGAGTCAGGAAGAATCTGACACCCAGCTTAGACTGGCAAGGGTCCTTTGGGGTCTTGTGCTCTCTGCAGTCAAAAATAGTCCATCCACTCATGTGGATTCACTGATACTGCTGAGAATAACCTAGCAAAACAGACATCAGTAACTCTTTTGATTACTCTTGTGCTCTTCTTGTAGCATATCATAACTGTGATCCTCGATGAAAGTCTATGAGTTGTAATAGTGTCTTAGGAAATGTGAAATGGACATTTTATGGACCCTTCTGCAATATACCTTTATTGCCTTGAATTAGGGAACTAGACCCCATGACAGCCTTGATTTAACATTCCTAAAGGGGAATTAAACTCTGAATACCTGAAAAATGAACTGTAGGCATATATCAGTGATTAAAATTAAAAAAAAAGACGTAGTCCAAAGTCAGACAACTTATTATATACTTTTTATTGATCATTCATTATGCCTTATGGAAGTCTGATGATTATGAGATGTGCAGTGTGCATTCATATCTATAGATACATATGAACAGATTGTATTTCTTTCTGAAATGACAACATAGGTGTTATCACTTTCCTTAGTGTTTATTTTCTTTAGCAATTCAGAAAATATGATCAATGATTTTGGTTATGTGGGAGATGCTATTTTAATTCAGTTCAAGGCTTTTCCTCTGCCTGTAATCAGTTAAGATTTCCACTTTGTGTCTTATAAAGGGATCACTACTTAAAATCTTTTTATCTTCTTGTGATAGAGGTATTTGCATTACTATGCTTTTTCAGTAAAGGAGAAAAAAAAAAATGTAAAAAGCAACCTATGTCTGCCAAAGCTCAGGCCACTGTGACCTCAGGCATTAGTCAGCAAAATAGCTTGTATAGCAAAAGACTGTTGTCCATCTTCTCTTCTCTGCTCAACAGTAGGAGCTCTAAATCAAGAAATTTGAAATTGTTATTACAAATTCATGTGCTATGCGACTTTGTCTACAATTCACTGGCTAAGCTCAACCATCTATTGTATTACCTCGTAAAGAATACGCCTGATGTTACAGTACAAAATGTCGCTATTTCAGGAACTTCAAAGTTGTACGTAGAATCACAGATTTGTTCTTTAAAATGTACTTTCTCTGAAGAAAGCATGTTTCTTTATTCCTTTTTTTTTTCCCCATTCAAAAGTCTAATTTTAGGGCTAGACTTTCAGTTGAGTTGAACACCCAGGACTCCATTGACGTCAGTGTAAGCTGCAGCTGCTCGACAAATGAAACTCTTAAGTGTTTAGGAAAATTCAGAGATTCAGACTAGTCCAAACAAAAGATACTTTTCTGCATAGACTTCATCAGATTTTGTTCTTATTTATCAAGCATTATTTGCCTCTTCCTAGATAAGCAACTAAGATTTTTTTTTTCCTTTTTTTATTTATGTTGTATACTGTGAATTAAGTAACAATTTTTGAAGAGGCTGGTGGATACTTTGCCAAATCATTCTAAAATTGTGTGGCGTGTTTTGATTTTAACCAAAGTTACAGCTGCAGAGCTGTAAAGCAGTCAGTTTCCCTTATTATGACTAGTTCTACAACTTGTACTGTTTTAAATTGCCTGCAATTAGCATATTTCAACCTTATTTTTAGGTTTAAATTGCAGTGTGAGAGTGTACTCTCCTCTTAGCTAATTAGTGCTATCAAGGAACAGTAGGTTACCTCATTAGTACCATGTGCATTTAATTAAAGAAGAGAAAATTGGAGTTAACCTCATAGTTAATATTTTCACAGAGTGCTACAATGCCAACACCTTCAATTGGAGTCACACCCCTGTGTATCTAATTATTCACTGGTGCCAAATAAGGTTAGCAGGGATACTACCATGCTGTTGACAAAATAATTTAGATAGAAATCTGTTTGCTCGTTTCTGATATAAAATTCCAGTTAGAGCAGATTATTTTTATTTGAATACATTGGGGTCACAAGATATTTTTACCCTCTTCCTACCCTCTCTTTTATGTTCACACCCAAACCTAGGGAAGGCTAAGAGCGCATGAGGCACTTAATCTTAGGCAAGAGGTCTGTGATCCTCATCCTTATCTTGCAGGTATTGTAGCAATCTGGATATAACCATTTTATTTTGGCTACCAGTATTGTAGAAGCCGGTATAGTTATATTGTACCCATGGAAAGAATTTTACACAAATAGGACCAGAGTACAGGTGCTTTCCCTTTGTAAATGTGCTCAGAATTTCTTATGGCTCACTTGCTTCAGAAGTTTCTTTTCCGCCATGCATGCAGAAGGTGGGGGAATGTTGCTTCATATGCTTCTAGAGAGCATGATCTAATACAGAGGTAAACACCTTCAGCTCCTTTAGGTTTCAGTGAAGTTGAAGGTGTTGTTTCCAATCTAGGCACTATAATTTGTGTGTGTGTACCCACAGAATGGTATTTTTTGAATGTATAGCATACTGTGTATTTAAAAGGAGAAAAAAAAAAGCATACAATATTTTTTGTCATTAATCTATGATATTGATGGTTAAGCCTACAGTTACCAGTCTATAACAACATGAGGTAAATCCCTGTATCTGAGTTTTATGTTTCAGTTTAGTATTGGAATGGCAGTATAGTGTGCTGGATTCCCAGTACCTGATTCTCTCACAGCATCCGTGTAGTGTTGATTTAAGAAGCTCTTGAGATATACTTAGTTTTAAACATATTCCCATTCCTGATGTAAAAGGGACTTAAGTACGTCCTGGAATGTTTTGTCAAATAAAGATCATCTTATTTTTCACTTTGCTTGTCTAGAGCTGAACGGCTCTCTAAGTGAATTTATCTTCTGAATTTTGTTGTCCAATACTGCTAATATGACAAATGATTTTGAGCAAGCCATCTATAATTTTTTTCTTTTTAATTTTACATTGAAGTAGAAAAGAGGCTCTTCAAACATTGTGTCTTTCCCATATTAGCTTTCCAAACTGCTGATCCTTCAGGCTCTATAGTAAATTGAAAGGAATCCACTGGATTGAATGGCAGGGCGGAACTCTGAAGTCAGTTGGTTTGACAATCGGACAAAATTTCCATATGAAAATAACTGACGTCAGTATTCACTTATATAACTATTACTTGTCGTTATATATAGCTGCTAGAAAAATGTGGAATTACAGAATAGATCCATTTATAATTTTTTTCTTCTCAAAATAGAAATGAGGTTTTTTTATACAATACCATCTTTAATTGTAAAGGTGCATTTGAAAATATATTAAGCAACTTTGTTTTCTAAGTTAGGACCTGTAAGGGAGACTTCAGATTACAAAAGAGGAAAAAAATTGTAGAAATTAAAGAAGAATGAGTTTTCAGTCTTCCATATGTGTTTGAAGAAAACTATGTGACAACATGCAATCTATGCAAGTCTGTGGCCTGACTTCAGTGTCTTTCTGTGTGTAATGTGATGTGAAATAGGGACTGGTTTCATTTGTGCTGGAGAAAAACGCAGCTCAAATTACAGCTCTTGGTGGTATCATCGTCATCTCTTTGAAAGATCTCACCCAGCTCTATCAAGAATAGCCAGGTAATAAAGACAAAGTCTACATGGTGAATGGGCAATGAGTTGAGTTTGGTTTTGGTTTAGCGGTTCTGAGTCTCAGCAAATCTAGTGGCTGGGCCTTCTTTGGACATCTATACAAATATGTAAAGCACAGATCAAACAAGGATATAATTCTATGGACTCATTTTGAAAGCCTGGATCTGTGTAAAAAAACATCTTAAGCAGAACTTTTATCTGGACAACTTTTCAGAGAATCCAAGTCATTTATTGTAACATCTTTGATGGACTACTACCAGTTTGGTGTTCTCCATCTGTGAAAATATTTGGTAGAGTTAGGGCATTTATGGGTTAATCATCACCCTTAAGTGGAAAAAAGCTACTTCTTTGACAATTTTTCTGTATGTAATGCAATTTCATATGAATTCATTGTCTGCTATTAATCAAAATTGGTTGCTACATTTTTTGGGTTATTGCCTAGTCTTGCAATCCTTTTTTTCCCATGCTCCTAATGAACAAAATACTAGGGCCACACTTTTTTTCTTTTTTTCTTTTTTTAAATTTCTATAGCTGCTGTTATTCAAATTTGGGGGGTTGGTCATGTGATCTTGCAGGGAATGCATTGTTTATTTTAATGGACCTAGTCACTTTGGCACAGGTTGAATTGTCAGAGTATAAAGTAAACAACTTGTGTTTTTCCACTGAAAATGACCAATAAGCAGGGGGAAGACATTATTTGGTAAATACTCTTAATTGGTGTATTAAAGAGATGAGAAAGAAATATTACAAGATAAAAAGTAACATGAGCTCTATGTTTATATAAAATATACTATACTATATGTCAGTTTGGGTGAGGAAGGCACATGTGATGTCACTCTAAAATTACAATTTCTTCTGTGTGTTTTGTTCTACCTTCCTGTGTTCCTACAGAGCTGTGGATGTGTCTTCCTCTTGAATTTTCTTTCTTAAAAGGAAGAATGTTTTTTTTTAAATCATTCTCCACTTCTACAAAATTTAATTTACAATTGCATAAAGGAAATTACAGTAGTTTAGGCAGCCAAGCATTTCAGCAGATCCCTAGAAGGTACAAAGGGAAGAATGATTATCAGTCCTGAATTGTGGATTAAGAGGATCATACTACACAGAGTACTGTCTAAAAGTAGCAATTTAATAGAAAATGTGGATGTTCATGTGAAGAATGTCTGTGAGGTTAAAGATAGCATTTAAAATAAGTAAGGTGGGGGGGCTTTTTTTTCCTTAGTATTTGGTAAAGCTTAAAGATGTTTGTCTCATTAATATTTTTATTGAATGTTACAAGCAGCTTCATTAAGAGTGTTGGGGACATCCTTTCTTAAGCACAGTTTTGGTTTTTAAATTTTATTTGGAAGGGAAATTCCATTACAGAAGGGAAATTCTTGTTGTAATATGTGTGTTCTTGTCCTGTAAACTTAGGTAATAGTTTTGCAGAAGACCCTCAAGCAAACCTTTTACTGGACAAAATCAACACAGATTTTCTATAATTCTGCCTTTTTAAACACAGGGAAAACCTAGTCCATTATTTCTAATGTCGCCTCTGTGTTAGCTCATGGTATATCCCAGTTATAGAATATCACTCTGTGTGTAAGACTTTTTCAGTATTTTATTTTGTATCAGTACAGTATTTGAAAATAGTTGCCCTGAACAGGGCACAGACTGCAACAATGAAGAATTCAATGGAGTGGTTTTCCAGAGGCATTCTTCCAGCTGCAAATAAAATTGACACTTGATGGTAAAGTGATTTCTTTTCTCTCAAAATTCACTTTATTGTCATCAACATAATTTACATCAAGCAAGCAGTGAGTTTCATCAGTTTATAACATCTGAAGATTATGTCTATATCCAGTAGGAAAAAATCTTTACTGTTTTGGTCTTTCATATACAGCTACATGACTTTGATTATTAGAACCTTAGCTAAAAATATCTTTTGCTAAATCATAGCTAGGTTTACTACTTATTTCTTACATTTTTTTTCTTCCTTCCAAATTGTGATACCTGTATCTGGTCCATTAGTTGTTTGATTTTTTTTTTCTTTTGAATGAATGAATAGAAGTTGATTAAGAGGAGCATTTGGTATGTTATTGATATAGGAGATACCTACAGACTACCTGGGAGATATCTGTAGACTGCTTGCTCATATAAATTAACATTTTTTTCTTCACCTAACAATATCAGCTATAAACAGGAATCCACAGTCACACTTGTAAGCCTCTAAGGAACAATCCCTGATTTTGCAGCATAACAAGGCACTTAATTTTAAACTAAAATTACAGAATAACATATATATGCATACACATATGCACACACAAGCATACTCTATACTCTACATAGCTATATCACCAGCAGTTTTAGCAGTATATTAGCAGTTCCTTAAGTTTTTGGCTCATACTAGAGCAGCACTAGGTGTTCCCCAGGTTGGGAACATCCCTGGAAGTAGGCTTTCACCACAGGTGCGAGCACCTAAGGGGGCTGAAGTGTCTGTTTACCCCTGCTTCTCCTGACTGTTGGTGTAGTGGCCACTTGCACTAATGCCTGACTAAATCCTAATGTGGTACAAACTCCGTGAGCCACACGGCTTAGTGTTATCAATCACATATGTGAATTAATAAACTACAAATACTGTCCAGTATATAGTAAAAAAAGCAAATGCAACTTGTCTGTTCTAAAGTTTTAAAATAGTCATAAGGAGTTTTATATTTCTAAAAAAATTAAGAAGTAATTTTTAATGTAATGCTAGTTTTCAGGAACATTGCATTTCATCTGCTGTTAATTTTTATAGCTTTTCTGGATGAAATTCAACAATTTGCTTTGTTTCACTGTAAGATATATCAGTTGCCTATATGTAGTTTAAACTGACTAAACATAATAACGTGTACCCTTTGCTCAGTTAATATTCAGTTTTGTGTTTACTTATAAGCATATCATTGAACAGGCTGATAGCTGATACAATACACATAGGATAATGTGTTGAGCCATGTGCCTTTTGTGGACTTTGATGGGAGTTTTATTGCTGTATCTCCATTTATTGTTTTGAAAGGGTTCCCCACAGAGTTAAGAAAGACAATATATTTATGTGTTACTAGGCTGTAAACATAAGTAATTTTTCTAATAGGTGGTTTAAAATGCCAGCTAAAACATTAAAATGTTTTAATTACAAAAATATGATGATTGTTACAATGCAATAGTATCTAATAACATCCTTCAGTGACCTAAATTTGCAACTCCTTTTTGATAAGTTACATTCCTTTGTACTATCAAGGGTCTTATCATTCAAGTTGAAGACATAATGCTAAAGTTGTAAGATTAAATGAAAACAGCATTAATCAGAAAAAAAGTCTACTGACTAAACTATATGGAGTTCAGTATTTTTCTTATTTATTTCACAAATCACATACTCTTTAACATCTTCAGCACCTATTTTAATTCCCCCAAATTATATTGGTTTTAAGTTTAGGCTGAAAGCATAGAAGTAAGGGTTTAGTATTGATCCTTCTTTTCTGTCACTGGGCTTTTGCTCATTCTTGGAATGCTTTAGAGTCTGAGTTTTTATTTACAATTTACTCTGAAATTAGCTCTGCTTTTCTATACAGATGAATCTTAGATTAACTCCTTTATGCTTAACACTGTTAGCAACTTTAGCATGGTCTTGATTGAGTCTTGAGTTATCAGTTGGTCTTTTTTTGTTCCTTGGGACCCATTCCCACCATTATTAGCCAATTCTTAATATTTCTGAGTACAATATCTCAGTCACAAATAAAAAATATAGTGCCAAAAATCTAACAAAATATGACAATGTCTGCTTATCATGTTTCCACATTTCATTTTAGCTGCATTAGAATAGCTTTGGTGTAGTGCTGGGAAATACCAAGCAAATAAAGCAGGTGATGTCTAGAGCAGTGGTGTATACTTTAAATGTCATCAGATGTCATTGGCAAAACAATAGATACACATTGCCCTAGACTCTTCAATACAGTGTAATTCAGTTCCTGATCTTAACCGTTTCTGTATTTCTCAACCACTAAGCAGAAAACTAATAATCTGTTTGGTAGGTATTTAAATACATCTTTACACAAAAGTGAGAGTTGTTAGGTTGCATGAAATACCTTGCCAGCTCCATAATCCAAATACCATACATCAGTAACTGTTTTGGAGACATTTAAATGGTATTTCCTGTAGACAGTGTTCGTAAAAGAACTCTCTTCTGTAATTGCAAAAGGGAACTTTAGCTTCAAGGATCACTGGCAACTTACTTCTGTTGTCTGCTGAGAAACTAAAACTTCATACCGAGCAGTTGGCAAGAGCAAAACTCTTATCTTCTTTCATGCATAATCTGTACATAAATTGTAACTGAAGGTGACTTTTCATAGCAAGTGTCCAAGGACAGACTCTTGGATACAGCAGGTTCTCTCACTTTTCATCAGTCACCTCTTGGGCTGAGCTGACAGTGCCTCTAATAGCAACAGATTTTGTCAGCTGTACCCTTCTGTTGGATTTTTTTTATTTTCAAAAAACTTAAATTACTTCTACCGTGAAAAGGGAATTGACACAAAAAAATGGTATGAAAAAATAAAATTGATTTCATGATAGAAGCTGACAAATTTGATAAAAAGTTCATACTTGAAGCTGCTGCTTTCTTTGATTGACTTCTTTTGATCAGCCATTCACTTCCTCATCCCCTTATCCTGTTTGTTAGCTTAGCAGGTATGCTGTTCTCAGTAACTGTAGGGAGTTTCTCTTCCCCCAATTCCATCCTACACTTTCCTGGTTTTCTTTTTATCCTTCTAATTGCTCCTTTTCCATTTTCTTCAGAGAATCTTTATAGTAGTTAATCTAAATGAGAAACATCATCATCATCTTTGTGATTTGTACTCCACATACCATTTTCTCTATTAAAAAAAACCCCAAAAAAAACCCAAAAGACAAAAAACCCCAAACAGATAAAACTCATCCCATCTTCCTGATACCGTTCTGTGGATGCTTAGACATCAGTTTAAAAAACTACAGGAATAATCTTTCCTCTCTCATCCCCTTTCTCCATCACTTTCTACTGTATCAGCATGTTGGTTGTCTTAAGCTTGGAACATAAATATCTTGAATTTGGGTATTTTTCCTATTCCTCACATCCATGCTAAGGTATAGCTTTTTAAGCTGTGCGCTGAGCTGAAACTCTCATGCAGGTTCTCCACGTTTCAGTTACTACACTGGCCTCTTTTCAGCACATGACAAATGTCATCTTGTCTCATTGCTGCCACTGTTCTGCACAGATTATTTTCCTAACATCTCTCTCTGTGTCTTTCCCCAGTTCCCCTTCAAAGCATCAAATACAGGCAGTTTGTTTTCAGTTTTATAATCCTTCACAGACTGACTTCACGATACCCATTATTCCTCATAAAGTAGGAAAAAAAAATGAGCCATTAATTTCCTACTTTTAGATTTTCAGATAAGCCCTATTGTACTTTCTCCTGTGCTGTCTGTAATGATTGTGAGGTACCTCATTATCCTCCTCCAAGTCAGTCATTCAGACTTCTCCAGTTTATGTATAGAAATCTCAGGCACATATATTGCCTGCTATCATGACAGGTATTTCCTATCAGTCTGTCACTGTCATCTCTTGTCTCACATAGGACAATCATTTTACTCTGTGTCTGCGCAATGCCTACAGTATGGTCCTGGTCAGCAATGTGGGAGCTTTCATACCATTGCAGTAATTCCCATGCTACTGCTGCTGCTACCGCTTCAGAGTCTTTCATCACCTGTGTGATTTACCATGTGCATCAAAGTGCTTCATTCTAACAGGGTAAAATATGGCCTTATATTTAATTTTTCTGCATTACTGATTCAGCTGGAAGTTTTTGGTGGTCTGACCTTTCTGGGGGGACAAATCATGCTCTTCTGTGGCCTCTGAAATTGCAGAGCACGCACATCTCTATTGCATCTAAGAAGACTCCAGTATTTTCAATGTACAAGAAATATTTGAAATGTCTCAAAAATAAATATGTTTTTAAAGTAAGACCGAGATATGATTCAAAAGTACATTCAAAAAGCCTTTGACACAGTCCTTCACAAGTGATTGTTCTGGGTGAAAGTTAAAGTTCCATCATAAGTTAGAAACAAGTTAAGAGACAGAAGATAGAGTAAGAATAAATTGTCAATTATCAGCATGGCAAAAGGTTAACACTTCTGTCTACCACTGACCTGTACATTAAATAACATTGTTTAATATATTTATTAATGAGCTGGAAAATGGGCTGAAGGATATCATACGTGTCAAAATTTAAGGATGACCAAAAAACTTATTTAGCCTTATCAAGATTAGAGATGACTTTGTGGCACTCCAGGGTAATGTAGAATGATAAGTAAGTGAATGTCATGGTGGTAGAAGACTTAAGACAGTATTGATTAATATGATACATGACGAAGGAGTAATTTAACTGCTTACCCTGATAATGTAACTGTTTGCACTGATTGTTAAAAATTAAGTATAATCACAGTGTGGGAGAGGAAACAAGTTGTACGTTCTTATAACAGTCAAATCTTTCCTCAATCTACAGTAAAATGGAAAAAATGAAACAATCCAAGATTTATGAAAATTGAGAAGTGTGCTGACAAAAATATTATAATACTTTTTTTATTTTGATGTATGATCTCATGATGTTGTGCTGAATTCAGGATGTTTCATTTAATGTAAAAATACCATGCAGTAGCCTGAAGAAGGATCATTTCTTTTTTCCCTCTCTCCACAGATACTTCTGTTATGCAGTCCAACTATTTCAGACCATACATTGTGTCTGTATGTAACTCCTAGCAAAGCTGTACTTTGAAAGCCACAGGGGAGTGTGGTTTCATCCCTATTCATATGTATCTCTGTGAGTTTTTATCAGTGAACTATTATTTCAAAACCAGGGTAGTTGTTTTTCTATATAAAATATATTCTAATTACATCACAGAATCATGTAGGTTGACATCATTTAGGTTGTTTCTAAAAATGTTAGCAGAAATTCTGATATCAATAATGCTAATAATAATTTCTTAGTTGAGAAAGAATTATTGCATTTAATGTCTGCGAAATTTCTTTACTCCTTAAATCTTTAACAGACAGAAGAAACTTGTCATTTGAAAAACTGATGGAGGTTTGGTTCGTAAAGATCATGATAGCAGGTTTTTTACCCAAATCAGTTACCCAAGCTACACTAGAACTGTCTTTGTACAGATAAGTGAATTATATTTTTAATATATGCACATTCTTGTGAGTTGTCTGTAGAGGCTTTTCATAGTTAACTTACTGGTATAGTGCTTTGTTCTGCTTTACACTTGATCTCTCAGTCCTTTCTGGTTATACAGTTTTATGATTCTAAACTTTATTAAGAACAAAATATACCACAGCCTCTTCATTGTTTGTATTCGGGGAGCACTGTTGCAGTCTCTGCATAAAAAAACTCTTTACTTTTTATGACCTGAGTCTCTTCTTGTTGGAGCAAGTACTTTGGTATCTTTACACAATTCCTGCCCAAAAGCTGATCCTCATTCAGTTGTCTAAATGACAGAGCTTTCACCTGAATTACGTAACATCAGAAAGCATGAGACTTTTAGTCAGACTCCTTCCAATTCTGTCTCTCTAGGCTTGGACTATATGCCTGTGAAGAATATTTATTGTTTATCCTATTTAACACTACAGTCATACCACAGACACTCCAAATACTGTTTCTCTGCTTCTGCTTGATTTCTTTTTTTTCCCTCTGTATCCTGCCTTATTGGGACTACAGTAGCCTGTGTTCATGCATAAACTGGATTTCTGTTTCACAAAACGTCTTCTTTTCCTGTCTAAAGAATGTGTAAATCTCATCTGACTAATTGCAGATAGGCTAGGTCAGGACCCTGAAAGATGAATGCCAAGATTTGTTGGATACTGTCCATAGCAACCCTGTAATGGTTCAATCAGGAGGGACATGAAGTATAAAGTTTAAAACTCCAGTCTGTAAATCCTTTGGCACTGTCCTGTTCTTTAAGAAAGACACAGCATTGCCTTCTGATTGCCATGAATAACCTATCCTTTTCAGTGCAGTATGGTCTTTTTCATAAGACCTTGAGATTAAGTCTTACTGATATTTCTCCAACCGCCTCCTTTCCTTGGACTGCCTTTCATTTTAGGATTTCATATTTTTTAAATGAGACACTTCCTTCTTTAAAGAAAATTTATTTAGCTACACTAATCTCTTAAATCAGATAAACACTCAACTCTTGTCCTCGAGGACATGCTCTGAAGGACATATCATACTTCTGTAGATCTTTGGGCTAGAAGTTGTAACTAGTCATACAATAGAGTTGATTGAGAAATCTGTGGGTGAGAAACTCACAAACTACCAACGGAATGAAGAATTTATCAGAAGATGCAAATACAAACATGTACAAGCACACAAAGGTGGGATATCTGGAAATTCAATACAAAATATTGATTATTCCCCAAATAATAGAATTCAGGTTTCCGGTTCACTTACAATTCAAGAAAAGTCCTGTTCTAATTATTCAAATAAATGTCTTTCCTAAGTATGCATGCAAAGAGTGCCAGTACTGTTCTGTGAATCTGAACTACACCAAACTACAAGTTGAGCACACTGTGGTTTCTCTCTTTGTAGTGGATGGTGCACTTTTTCAGTTAGACTTTTGTCATGTTGTGTACCGTAGTATGAAACCATGAAACTACAGGTGAGTAGCTGGCCTTTTCCTAATGTGTGTGTGTAGCATAAACTGCCAAGTACATCAGGAAAAAAGCCTTTTTTTGTGTGAATAATTAATTACAAGAAGACCAAGATAGAATGGGAAAGCAAAAATAAAACCAAGATTTTAGTTTTTGAAAGAAGACACTCTCATTTATCTGATTTCACCTGGTTTTAAAGACTGTTAAGTAGTTACGCATATGAGGATAATTCCAGTTAATATATGTAGTCCTTTAGGACTGAAAATATTCTTCAGTTTCTCCAATTGACTAAATTTCTGTATGAACCAGCAGACTGTTGGCTCCCTTGTTTCTGTTGAATCATTCTGCCACAGAGATACATATCTGCTCAACAAAGAAGGATGCAGTGTCAGCTATGGAAATGTATGTGGAAAATTTCTGTATGTTTCTCATTAATGATTTCCTGCATTTATAATTGCATGACAGCTGTAGATGCTTGTAAGACCACTTCCTTCATTAAACAGTGTCTGCAATATATGTTGGTTTTTTAAATATTTGTCAAGTAACCCTTGGAAGGAAAAAACAACATATGAAAATGAGGAAATACTTATTGCTAATTTTATTTATGATATTCATCATTTCATCATCTTTTTTCAAACCCATTTTAGAACATTTTGATCATTTTGTTTTGTGTTCTGTTTTTGTTATCTGTTTTATTTTGGGGTTTTTTACCTCTGGTAGATTGATTTGAAACTTGCCCACATTTACAAGTAAGGTTAAACAGTACCAGCAGTGTCACAAGAAAGCAGGGAGCAATGCCATTGCTGGAAGGTTGGGGGAGTGTCCTGCAC
Organism: Strix uralensis; assembly: GCF_047716275.1. Lineage (NCBI taxonomy): Eukaryota > Metazoa > Chordata > Aves > Strigiformes > Strigidae > Strix > Strix uralensis. The sequence goes on along the minus strand of NC_133976.1, from coordinate 29,632,088 downwards.
AACATTCAATACTTCTAAGCAGTATCTTCTTGACCTTCAATTTAACTTTGAGACAGTCACTGTTACCCAAGAATTGATTGCTCAATCATTTTACCTGAATGGTTGCATCTTTAGGAAACAAGATACGCACACAAGAAGGGATGGCTTAGGGTTGACTTCAAAGCCTCTTGTGCTTTGCCAGCTTGCAAGGTTCCTTTATGTTTGGAAAAGCTGAAGAAACAAATAATTTGTGCAGGGCCTTGCATGTGAGGGCTTTTAAGGAAAAAAGCAATTAGCCACAAATTTTCTGAATCCCTTCCTGGGTGAGAAAGTTCAGAGGCACTTAATGTACTGTTTACTCCAACTATGACATGCAGGTTGCAGGAGCACCTTGTGGCTGAATGTTGTTTTCTCAGTGGGATCACAAGACTGCTGGGACTATGTCTGCATCAGGGACCTTATTTTAGTGCTTTGACTAAAGCTTTCAGTGTGGAAATACATAATGTGCAACTGAAAATGTTTCATGGTTCCAGAGATGAGAAGGGAAGAGTGTTCCTTAGGCATGGTCCACAGACATGTGTGGTCACCTGCGCTTGCTTGTAAAATAGATCTAGGGTAAGCTTTGTAAAGCTACAGCTAGTAAAGCGTGCACCAAGTCATCTAATGGGGATGTTCCCTATCTTTGTATGTGATCTCAGCTCAAAAGTCAGGCTTCCAAGTACGTTGTTTATGTTCAGAGGAGTATGAAAGTACGTGATACTAAGTCAGATCCCAAATATCCTGTACTTGTGAGTGCCCACTCCACATGCGTTACAAATGGTGGGCAGAGTGAGATGATAGGATAAAAACATGAGATCCTTCCCGTTTACATTCTCCCAGCAATGTGAGGCTCAAGAACCTTTTGTGATCAAAAGCTTGAAATAGACTTTTCATCTATCACTTTATAAGTTTATTTTTTAAAACATGTAAAGTTTGGGGCCTTTCTTTCCTTGCCTGTTCTGTCAAAACTAGTATTTTATTTCTGTCTTAAATGTATTAGGTCCTGTTTCCAGGCATTCAATCTTGTTAAACTTCAGAGAAAATTAAGAGAGAACAATGTCAACATTCCTATCACAGGATCAGACTTCTCAGATCCAGCTAATGCTCTTTGACTGTGCTTCAGAAGCTGGAGATCAACTTCTTCAGCAGCTGAAATCTAGCAGATTTAAACTAGATTTATAACATTATTTAGTTGCAGTGAAATCATTAAAGTTCTATATCGTAATTATGAGTGATTTCATGTACCAGCAAATCTCTGCACAAAAGCTTGGAAGATGTGACTGTGGTATCTCCCTGTAGTTGCCTTCTCTTTCTCTCTCACTCAATCTGTTCTTTTCTTCTAGACAATTATCTGATGATTTTGGAAGTGAGGACATTTCTTTATTTTCAGGATCTTGTCTGCCATTTAGTCTGACTCTTATAGATGGAATGTATATAAATTTCTCTTTCAAGTAGGCAGATTTTGTTTCTGTAATCAGCTGGGAAATATCCTGGTGACAGCTCTTTGTTTATATTCTACACATATGCCAAAACCCATAAATATGTTTTCTCTGATCAGTGTTTTGCTGTACGATATTGAATTATAAAAAACTGTAATAGCATATTCAAGGCTTATATAGATCAGTGTCTGTAAGCTGAGTGTCACAGATCAAGTCTACAAAATTTGAAAGGTGAGGTTGTTTCTTCCCTACTTTGTTGAAGTTGTTTTTTCAGATGAGTAGAGAAAGAATTATAATGTGGAGTTTCAATGGTTTGCTTCCTCAGAAAATTTGTTTGTAAAAGTAATAACTCGGATTTATTCAGTGCATTTTAATTCTCCATAGGAAAATATTTGAAGGTGGTGTTAGAGTTAGTCAATGCTGCTTAACTGATGGAGAACTGTCTGTAACTTTATTCTGGAAATCTTCTGAAGGCTGAGGTTTCTGGCTGCCTTGGAAGCTTAGCAAGAAGAGTTTGTCTCAGACATTGCTTACTAGGATCCAAACAAAAAAATCACCTAATTTGGTTTGTTCTGAGTAAAAAGACAAGGAAAAAAAGAGCTTTCATACAAGGATTAATTTTAGTTCCATTTACTTCTCTGTGCACACTTTATGTTTAGATGCCATTTATAAATATCTTATTATCATTTGTTAAATTTATGACAATTTATACCATGCCTGATGACTGTAATTCATGCATTAAACATGCACACGTATTTTAACAATATTTGCATCTTATAATATGCTTTGTAACGACTTGTCATAGACTCATCGGTTAAACATTTATTTTACAAATGCATTTTGTAATATGCTGTGGTAATAAACTATAAAAAAGTTGTCCCACCTTGTAATATTTTCAGATGAATGAATAATGCATAACAAATTCTACCTTCATTTAAAACATGACCTCTATTCTGATGAAATCTGATACATTGTCTGGATTTATGGTGATCACCGAGTTGTGTGAGGTGCTGTCAATCTGCTTTCTGATTAATTTTCTGAGTTGATAAATTTGAATTAATCTGTAAATATTTACAAAATAATATGGTGGGGTTTTTTTCTATTTTTTTTTTGTCCTCCTGATTCATTCAAACCAAATGTACCAACCCCCATCATGCTGTGAGCTAATTTTCATTCAAATCATTTCTGGAAATTCAATTCAGTTCTGAAATTGATTATGAAAATGGTGATTGTTCCCTTGCTGCCTGCCTGAGTTTGTCATATGTATCTCTAAAGAGGCCTAATCTACTGTCACATCTAATCTTATGAGCCGTGTGAAGCTGAAGGGTATATAATACTGGAAAAGTTTATACTGAGCTACTACACAATAAAAATGTTGTTTTACTATTTATTATTTTTAATTTGGGCTACATCTGATTTTATATACTTTTTTAACTTAATGAACTTTATTCAAAACAAAAATTTGCTTTAATCACTATTGCCATAAGAGCCATCTTGCTGACTATCTGACTTCCTGAAGCATTGTGCTGATTTTTTCAATAGTTGTTTTAGTTAGTACCTAAGATTCCCTGGCTAGTTTTCTGTGTGTGCATGCATGTGTAGATTATAACATTTTCATTCATTTTATTCCACAACAAGAATTTTTCTTCAAAATCAAAGGGAAAGAAGGGGATTTCAGGGTTGGTTAGTTGGTTTGTTTAGGTAGGATACAGAGTATTATAGGGTTGTCCATACATCTGGTAATAGAATGAAATGATTGAGGATTTCAGCAGTGTTCTTTGTTACCTTCCCATACCTGGATGAAATGGTGGTTTTACTTTTGCTGTTCACATGGAATAAGTTTCAGGGCATCATATCTATCTGATGCAGCCTGAATGTGTGAAGTCAATATAGAGTAGTCTGATTTTACATCTATTTAACATAAATTACTACTTCAGGTGCAGACTAATGGGAAGTCAACGTTAGATAATTGGTCTCTTCAAAGGGGACTTTATTTCACCAAACAATAGACGGTTACATCTTGTCTCTGCCATTCACCTTAACAGTCCAGGCTCAAGAGCCTTAGGTCACCATTCATAGTCAACGCACTTTTAGTCAACACATTGTTGTCAATCCATAGTCAACACACTTTTAAGAGACAGTTTACCCAATCTAATTTAGATATCTAATCAGGATTTAATGAATTGTGCCACAGAAATGCCTGTTTTTCTCCTTTGATTATACAGGTAACCTCAGATGACCAGCATAGACTTTTTGCACTTGGTAGAGCAATATTCCCCCATTCCCACTTTCATTTTTCTTTTTTTTTTTTTTTTTTTTTCTTTTAAATGAATTACTGCTTATGAAACAAGCTGGGCTTATTGTCAATAGAGCTTTAGGCTGCCCAGGGAGGTGGTGGTGTCACCATCCCTGGATGTGTTTAAGGGTCGTTTAGATGAGATGTTGGGGGATATGGTGTAGGGGAGAACTTTGTAGAGTAGGGCTGATGGTTGGACTCAATGATCCCAAGGGTCTTTTCCAACCTGAATGATTCTGTGATTCACCTCTTTACACACTGAGCATATTAGACTACATTCTACATAGTCAAACACAGTTGTTTAGATGGCATAAATTCTGTTATGGAAGTCTCTTTGCTCGTGGAGAGAATAATTAACTTCATTTCAGTTTGGTTTTTTTTTGTTAGTGTTTCCATTAGGTGAAGGGAAGCAACTAGTTCCATTTGGGATATGGTGTTCTGGTGATATAACGTCTATCCTATAGCATCAAGACTAGGAAATACTTATTCTGCATGGGCTTACAAGCATTCATGCAACTTCAGACTAGGCATCCAAGTACTGAAATGGGTTTGGTAAAGGTGAATTATTTAGTCTTCTATCACAAACACTTTAACCATCACTTCTGTTCTTTCAAGATGGCCTCATAATTTGAAAAACATTGCTGTCGTTTTCAATTAAAAATATAAAATGCAGCAGTCATTTTTTTGTAGGAAAATTTTACCTATTTTTTCCCCAATGGCCATTTTTGTTAGAGTCCTTTTGTCTTCTTTACTCATCTTTCAAATGATGAGTTTGACTGCCTTGTTTTGTAGAAGTATAATGACTTCTAGAGTTAATTTTAAAAAAATACTTCTAATGTCTAACAGTTTCGCTGGATTTCTGAATTTTAATTGTGCATGCTATTTCTTTGAGTACACCAAAATGATGCAGGATTCTGGTGGTTTCTCATCTGTTATATTCTCATCTATTATAAATCACATTATGGTTGCACAAGAAATGCAGTAAACATCTGTATTATGTGATGGGAATTTATTTTTTTAAGTTTGCTCAGAAAGCATAGAGATTCCACCCTTTGCTGTATTTCTTTGCAACTTGTCATTCTTTCACGTGTTTTGAATAAATGTGATCTATGTGGTTTTGTTGTTACTTGGCTGCTTCAGGATTTCTGTAGTTCAGATTCATTGCATTCCTTGTGTTCTTGGAATTGCTTTTCTTCATTTGGGATATAGAAAAGCCCGTAAGACACATTCTAGAAATTTGGTTTTACACATTGTATATGTCTGTTTATACATGCACGTACACAAGGGTATATTTACATAGGTGGATATCATATCCAATCCTAGTACAGAAAATAAACTGCAGGGTTGTTTGTCAGGCACTTTTTTCAACTGAGCTTTACTAGTCTTTTTCCTTCTGTCATTCCAAATCTCTGAAGTTAACACCAACAGTAATTTCTGAAGGTATTATTTTCTGTTTTGTCCTTTTTTTTTTCTTTTGCATGTCAGTTCTTTTCCCAAAAGCACAGTGACTTGTGGGCCAGAAGAGAGAAAGTCTGATCCAAAATTACTGACAAATTCAGTATCTTGCCACTTACTGAAGCCAACAGTAGGGTCTTTGTATCACAGGTTAATAGGAGATTCTAGCTGCCTAGTAGATCGCACACTTGATTTAAACCCTGGGAGGTTAAGACGCAATAGATTTTCAAACTACAGATTTCATACAAAAATAATTTTAATGTTATTTTGGTATTTCTAAGATGTAAACGTTATCAGGCTCCATCAGAAGTACATAATTTTAAAATCAACTTTATAGAAAGGAGAAAAACCTCTGTGATGTGTTTAAATACATTTTTGAAGATTTTAAAGTTAGTTTTTCTTTTATATAATTCACATTTCCTACATACATGATGATGTGATGTTGTATAAAGGTTTTATTCTAGTTTTGCTTGGGAGAATCTGCATAAATCACGTATGGTTTCACTGTTTGTGAGTAATGTGGCAACTCCAAACTCATGTCAATGAAGCCATCATACTGCCATATCATGTACTGTATATAACATACAGACACACTTATAATGAGCTAGAGGATAATACTGAAAATCATTTCCCTCCAGGCTTGAAAAATGACCAAAAGTAGAGGTCACTTTTTGCGCCTGGGGAATAATAGATCAAGAAGTTAAAACTCCAATCAATACCTATAACCTTAAAATGTATTTTAATGTGCTGCAGCTTCAGTTACCCTCAGCTGAAGCTTCTCTATTTTAGCTTACAGGGTCTTGTGACCTCAGCCCATAGCAGAGTTTCAACAGTAATAGCGACAGCCATCTTGGATAAATGTAAGTGAAATTTTTCCTCATTTCTCTAGTTTCTGTCCCTCACATTCACTTTTGGAGTTTTGTTTTTCACTCAGGATGTAGACAGTATTCCTGACAACACTTCTGCCATGTGCCAAGTAGCATGATTGACACAAAGTAGCAGTAAAGCAACTAAGTGGGACCTCTTGCCTTTTAAATGTCACAGTATCAGACTCATCTTATGCTTTTGAAATGCCAGTATGATGAGCTTGCAAGCTTTATTTTACCTGCAGTTAGCTCAGTGGTAGTTTCCATTATCAACCATGATTAATCTGCAAAGAGAGAAATAGTAGAAAAAGACTTTGGCCCTATAGTCATGTTTTAGCTAAAGCTAAGGATGAAATCTAGGAGAATTCAGAAAATATTTTTCTAAGAAATAGTTTGCCTTCTTCAATCAGCTTTACCATTTCAGTTCTGCTTCGGGTCAGGTTGTGGTAATCCATTACCAAATTTAGCTCTTCATTCACTATTGTATAAATCCGGGGCTGGAGCTAGAAAAGTATACACTTTATACATACTGCCTGTGAGACAACTTCCAGAAGTATGAGATAAGGAATGAAGGGCATCTGCCCACTACTGGTTTGTGAGGAATACCGAATAGAGCAGATGCTATTAACATCAATGTTTTTTCAACAATTGTCATGTTGTTGTAATGGTGGCTATTCTATGATCCTCATACAAACAGAAGAAAATAAAAATAGTGTTATTCATTCAGAAAATCCTGTCCTGTATGCTGATAGTGTTAAGAAGCTAGCATTTAGTAATAACATGTAAAAGATACCTGGGCCTAGGTCTTGTTCGGTATTCAGTTCTGAATTGGCCTTTGAATTCACTATTCCTGAACAATACACCATTCTTGATCTGTTAAATCACCATGCCACCCCTCCATCTTCTATTTGTTCATATACATAAATAAGTATGTGACTTACCAACATAGCTAAAATTCCAAGTCTTTATTTACATGTACAGGCCATAGTTGCATTGTAGTACTGTAGCTGCAGTGGTAGCTTTTTTTATGACCTCAGATAGCTAAACACATAGTTGTTCAAATGCAGCTTGTTCTCTTCATGTGGTTTCATAGGCTGTATCTGTCATGAAATATATGAAATAAAAGGCAGCACATATACAGTCATTAAGGCTAACACTAGCAGAAGTGAAACTCCCTCCATTCATCTGTCTTACAAACATGTCATTCAAAGATAGGTAAGGGGCAGTCTTGGTGTTTTACCTGCAGACCTATAGTCAGCTTAAAAAGTCATTAGAATTCAGGTCTTCTTGCAACTATTCAGTTATATTAGTATCTCCATAATGGATGTGAGACCAAATCATATACAGCAGGGTCTAGAAGCTTTGAGAGTAGAAGAGCATGTATTGAAACCAGTTTGTGATTATCTTGAATTTCTGTATGTCTCAACCTTCAGTATGCCATGTAGGTGGGAGGGTAGGCATTGTTACCAGCCACACACGGAAATCAAGTAGTAAAAGAAATTGTATGCCCAGAGTCTATTCTTTTTGACTAAAACTATATGAATGAAAAAAAAGGTGTAAGAAATGTTTGTTTAGCTACCCGTTACTAAGCAGGAATGTACTGAGTCATGAAGAATAATTCCTAAAATTTCTCTGAGGAAACAGGTTTAGTTGAAAACCCATGCAAACCTTGAGGACCAATGTCTCAAGGGTAAAGTCGTTTCATAATAATTACCATAAATATTCATTTAATTTCAAAAGAGAAGAAGGTGTTCTTACATTTGTCATTGCAAGACTGAGTTAATGAAAGGCCTTTGAAACCACTGACAATAGGAAGTACGTAAGATTTTGAATGTGTGTGAGTATAAAATAAAAGATCAATTTGTGGGGAATTTCCTGAAATCAGCACTAGAATGATAGCAGTTTCAAAACCAGCCATGCCTATATGCTTATCAAATACCAGTTATTTTGTTGGAGCCATGTATGCCAACATAAATTCATTGCCACTACAAGATCAGTCCTGTATTTGTAATCTTTTTGACACTCTAGTTTATGTGACATCTCTGTCCCATTAGGTGATGTGATCCTTCCATACAAGAATGATCCCCTGCTTTGATAAGTGTCTCAGTCTTGTAACAACATCAAGATTATTGAATTAATAGAATGATAATGTGATTCCATACATCTTGTTAAAACAATATTCCCTTGATAATGGATAGTTAAAGTGTGTGTTATTTCCTGGTTTTATTATTTATGTAGCTCTTCCAGTTATCTTTGAACAGGGGAGACAGACAAAAATTAAGAGGATGTTTATGTATGTCAAACTTGGTTTTTTTTAATGGAATATGCAGCATGTTTAACATTTTGTGTGTATATATATAATATTTAAAATACGCATATATAATATATATGTCTAAATGCAATGTTGGGGCTTATATATATCTTATTATTTATTGAAATACTATATTGAAATAGAGTAGAAAGCAATTTGTGAAAATGTCTTACAGAAAGTGTGGTAGACCATGCTCAGAGGTTGTACAATATGAAAAGCTTGGTATAAAATGGCTTAGAAGTCAGATGCTCACAAATCCAGTTTGCTAATCCATTTGGCCAAATAGATATAACATTACGTACTTTATATGTGATACAAACTTCTAGGAATTTCAGTTTCTTTTTCATGTCATGCTATCAAGTTTCCAAAAGTCTAGGTAGCGCAAGAGGCATTAGTGCTCCTTTGTAAAAAGTATAAACTACCTCTGAGGATTTTGTATAGATACTGAAGTAATGAAAGTACTGGTGGTGTTGCAGTCATAAATACCTAGTTAGGTTATTCTTGTGGTTCTTCATAATTGTTGTTACACTCTCAATGTATAAAAGACAGAGAAATGTTAAGACACATACTGAAGAACTGAAGTCCATCCCCACAGTATATATTACTGCAAAAGTAAATTTTATTCAGCCTGAAATCTCCTTCCTTTTAATGTTCCATTCACAGTGATGTCTAGATGGTTGGAGTGAGTTTGGGGGTTGTGGAGATGTTTTTTTCCAAAGATCTGTGTGCCCAGATTTCCCACTGGGTTTGTTTCCAAAACCCACACTTCATGCCATCATCTACAAAGTAACAGAGAAATTATAATTGTTTGTTTCTTAATTGCTTTGCTTCTTAAATTGGGAGATGTGCTTTGATTTAATTCAAAATTCATTCATTCAAAAGGATTACTTCAGGACGTCTTACATTTAGCAAAACTTAGCAAGAGCGTGTCTTTAGCCACTTTAATGAGTTTGCCATTCAGAAACTCCTGTCATCACTGCTGACTAGAAACAGATAGAGAGACAGATAGATGCATGTATACACCTTTCTAGGCAGCCCCAACTGGGGCTGAATTGGGGAAGAATTCCTACTTCCTCAAGAAAAGGTAAATAGTCAGGTAGAACTTCTTCAGCAACTCTATAGACAAGAAGACGCCAACAGCATGTCCCCTTCTCTATTACCTGGGTGTCCTAACTGCATTCTCCTTCCACGTGTAAATCCTGCTCTAATTTTCTTGTGCTTATTACCACTGTTTGCTATTTGTATAGTGTTTATAAAGTTTATAGAGAAAATAAAGATATCCATCATTAACAATTTAGGATTAATCCTTAACTGCTCTTTTTAATTGACTGTTCAGATTTCTCCTTTTCTTCTCCTTAGGTCTTTTTTTTCTAGCCCTTGTGACTTGTAGCTGAGTCTGAACGTCCATAATTTAGAAAACTCTTCAATTTAAATAAGCTGAGTTTTCTTAACAGTTTGGTAAAATGATATTTTTGGCCTCTGTAACGTTTGCTATGGTTCGGAGTAGGAACTATCGCACTGGAAAGAATCAAAAATGTGTCGAAAAATGTGAAATATTTTAGCAGTAGCAGTACAATTGATCCAGCACTGAATATTATATTAGAGTGTCATTAAATATTCCATTTACATTTGTAATTATAACTTTTCAGTACTAAAACACTCTGAAATTTATTATATTAATTTTGTATCAAAAAAAAAAATTTTGAGGAAGCTGAAACATTCCTGTATTTTCAAAACAACATTCTTCATATTAGTTTGTCAAAGGTGCATAATGTCAGTCAGATTCACTTCAAAGCAAAACTTTCATTTTGAAATTTCCTTCACTAATATTTTTATAAATACATATTGTAAAAGTTTGATTTTAAAGAAAAAAATCTGCATTGCTCCTAAGCAGTATTTTTAACCCTTCAGAATTGCTTGTGAATCAGAGAAATTCCTTTTCACACTGTTGCTTATTGCTTATTTTTTATATTGCAGAACTGGGTTGTTTTTCTGCATATTCTGGCAAGAGGGAGACATTGCTGTAGCACCTGCACAGCTTAGCTATATTTTTAGTCTTGATTTATGAAACTCTGTAGTTTTGAACTTGCTTGCACTTCCAGATGGAAACTGATTTTTTGGTTACTAGTTTTAATTTAAAGGCAGGTCTCAGTGTCTTCTTACAGATTCAGAGAGCTGTGGAAGCTCTGAAAACGTAGAAGGTGGTATATGAGCTTTTTCTTAGGAGTACTGTAAACACTGTATATACGTGAACTGTAATACTGTCTTTTGTCAAAAGGCTAATATTCAAGGTCATACAGTATTTAAATTAACACTTCCAGATTTTGGCAAGCTCAGGTCTTGCAACAACCTTCATTCCCTAGGTCAGTTCTAGGGCCAGTTATTACTGTCAAAGTTGGGGGCAAAGACAGTGCTGAGTTTGGATCAGTACTGATTTCAGAGTTGGGTCAGGTGTTTAGGTACAAATGTGCATTTTCTTACGTTTGTAAGATGTAGTCAAGCATAAAAATAGCTGATGAATTTTTGACTAATATAGCAAAAATTCAATAAGAGTAGTAGTGAAAAGCATTTGGTTTTACCATTCCATTACAAAATACTCATTTTGTCAGTAAATGGTATTCTTTTTTTCATCATTAATTATATCTTTGCAAAGCATTTACAGATTTTTATACTTGTAAGTACATGTCTACAAATAATAATTTGCTTTAATTGATGGAAAAGAGGTTTGTGTTAAATGTCCAATAACTTTTGGAAAATAAAGAAAGTGCTGAAATAGATTGCTGGGGGTGTTGTGGAATCTCTCTTGCTTAAAGTTTGTAAAAACATTTTGGAAAAATGTCTGTCAAACAAAACAGTTTATTCTGCTTTTGAAGAGACGGATGGCCTAGCTCACTTGCCAAGGTGTCATCTTTTTGTTCTGTGATTTGCATAATGATCTTTGAATAGAAGCACTTTTATTTTAGCTTATTTCTTTTGATGAAATGAGTTCAAATTAGATTGCTAATCAGTGGTTGTAGCAATTATGCCTATGTGTATATTTACTGAACATCGTTTTGTGACGTTTTTTTATGAGTAATCTAAATAGTATGACAAAGAAGTTACATCTATTACTTTTATAATAAGTATCTGAATTCTATAAGATAATCTCTGTGTAGTTTCTAAAACTAAATAAAAATGAGAAGCAAATAGAAGTTTGTACAGAAAATACTTTTTAACAGAAGTCTGTGTCTCAAATCTTGCAGAAGTTTCTGTGCTTATTTCAGATTTACACTATGATGTAAGTAATACTGAATTTTCATAGGATTAGAGCTTTGTGACTAATTGATTTTGTGTATAGAGAGCCAAATAAAAACAAATTCTTGTGAATCTATAATTTTCAGTGGAACAGTACTCAGAGAGCTTTGGAAACTACTGCTTTATTAAAGGCTAGGCACTTTTATGAAAAGAAATTTTGAACAACGGGTTTTAAAAAATAAGGTCTTAAAAGCTCGTTACATTCAAAACTAACAGAGATGATGTTTCCACCCCCTCCTCCATCTTAGGGCACTGGTTGCTCTCTGAGGTGTAGGGAGTAAGGGGGTCAAATTCCTCCCCTGTCAGCCTGGGAGCAGGGAGAAGAGCCACCTGTCAGGCTGCTCTGGCAGCTGAGGGAGCCATTGGCACTCACTAGCCCAGTGCATAGGGTGCCGGTGTTGATCTGAAGTGGAACAGTTGAGAGAAAAGAGTGAGTTTCTAGAGCCTGCTGTTTAACTGACACTCCTGACAAGTAAGAATCCTGAATGTACGTCCCCACTGTGGTTTCAGCCCCTGTCCAGGTTCTCCTCATTCACTGGGGAAGGGGGATGTGGGACATGATCCTGGCCATCGCAGCCTTTAAATTAAATGCATTAAAAGCCCCTTTTGTGTCTTTTCGAAGGAGTCAAGATTTTCAGTTTAAGAAGTGTCAAAATACTTTATTTTTTCCTATCTGCTGTCAGAACTGCCTTTTTTTTTTAGCAATATGCATTTTTGTATGGTTTGCATTAATTTAAATTTAGGGTGTTGTTTCATACGGTGCTTGGCTTGAAGTGTGCTGCTTCTATTTCTGATTAAAAGGACTTGTGAGTCCAAAACGTTTGTCTCTTGGTAGGCCTATTAAAGCTCTTCATTTCCCTACAAACATTGCATCATAAGAACTTTAAAAATATGCATTCTGTTTGGTAGCCCTGGGAGTGCTATATATGTTTTTTTCTGACAAGCAGCCTCCGATATCTAATAAATCACAGTTCTGATCATCTTTTGAAAAGATAAATAATACTTTTGTTTTAATAAATGTGTAGTGACATCCTTAACAAAAATACATTATTCAAGAAATATCAACTATATTTTAAGGTAAGTTAATGAAGATATGTTCAGATTGTAATAAACTGTATAAAAGACTGAAGAAAATATGTTGCTAGGTGCTGCACCATTTTTGTGATTCCTCTTGAGAATGAGTTAGCTAAAATGAAGGTGCTCTGCCAGCTTTATTTAAAGATCCATGCTTAAAAATGACTAATTTTATAGCATGTATTTTCTGTTTATGTGCCTGTCAGTTTTAAACAGTCTTTTATATGCAAATGCATGATGACAGTTCTATATTCTGTGTCATTTCTTCACTAGAGTTTTTCATGCTATTGGAATAATCCCTTAACAGATATTTATAGAGTTTTTACTGTTATTTTGACAAATCAGACATTGCTATTTAAATGATAAAAGAAAGTAATTTTAATAGTTTTTGCACTGGAAGTTCTAAACTTTTTAAAAATTATGTATGTTTCCTAGCTCTATTTTAGTAAACCTTTTACAGAAATTGGGTCTTTTTAGTTCCATTTTTTTGTGGTAAGAAAAGTCTGTACTTGGAACTTGTTTCTAAATAAGTGTATCACTAAAGATCCGTCTTTATCGCTCCTTCAGTCATTTCGCTGTATGTGCCTATACCAAGTTGTGTGTTCCAGTAAGTTAGTTCATGAATGTTCTACCAGTACTAAATTTGGCTCCCATTGGAGATAGATCGTTTCTTGTAATTTTCAATATAAACAAACTCGGGCTTATTGTCTATAATTTTTGTAGTTCGTATAAAAGTTGTTGCCTTAATGTGGCCAATGTGCTCACAAGGTGATGAGTTGGGAGGATTTCAGCTGTACTGTCCACTGTAGCGCATGCCTAAGCAGTGGCCAAAGAGAGTGCTCTGTGATTTCTAAAGAAAGCTGTGAATTTGCCTTATCTCTTAGGTAACACTTCATATTTTGATACTAAGCCTAGGCATTAAGTTAGACTAAAACCAGAATACAGTATTTCTGTAGTCTTTGAAGAAAAAAAGTCATTGTCAGGTGACATAGAAATACAGTTGAAAGGACAGAGACACTCACCTGTGTCTAATGAAGGAGGTGACATTTCAGTAAGTGGCAGGTACTTAAATATATACTGTGTGTTGGCAGTCTCCCAAGACTGCTGATGGAAGTGTGTTTGGGGAAAGGAGCAGCGTATTGAAGAAACTGCTACTTTGAGCTGTACCATGAGAGTGGGAGTGGAGACTGGCTACAAGCCTGGTGAGAGTCACCAGGCTAGCAGAAGCCTGGTATATTCATCTGAGGTGGGAGTTAGTATGGGACAAAGAGAGGGAGCTTTTGTTGTGACAAACTCCCATGTTACAGTTTATGTTTCGCATTGGATCTTATTTTACTTCTTCAGTTCTCCTAATCTCCATAAGCATTTTTCTTTATTAGGTGACATTTCCGTATTAAAGTTAATGAAAAGATTGAATTATTGTTCTGTTATTCACTTTCTACATTATTTATTTCTGAAAAGACTATAAAGTACTCAAGCCATGCCATCTCTTATAAACCGCCACATGATGCTATGTAAGAACAGAGGCGAAAATTCAGTATGTGTACTGGGACAGATCTGACTACAGTCCTCAAACACTGCATTTGTTATACAGTTCAGTGTATGTACGAACAAACAGCAAGACAGCAAAACAAAATCAGGCATACAGAAATGTCTACTCAGTATGTGAACGTAGCTGTATTTTATATAGAACAGGAAAACTGCAAATCCTCTCATATGACACATCACAAGAACATGAAATGTTGCATTGGTTTCTAGTTAGCTGGAACATTAAAACAAAGGAAAAGTTAGGTGCACATGCAGTTGTAAATGTCTATGACTATGCAAATCACGTGTTTTTGCAAGAGAGTGAGTAGCAGATGGTTATGCTCATCCTAATACTTGATGTGTATACAGACATCAGATCGGAGATTCATGCCGATTTTGAGAATTTTCAGCCTGAGGAATTAATACAAGGGTGTCTTCAGGATACTTTTATGCCTTCCTGATCCTGGTTAGAGTAGGCCTTGCAAAGAGTCTTTGGGTGTACCCCCTCCCTTAGCGGAAGTTAGTATTTTAAAACGTATGTTACAAGTTTGAGAAAATAGTTAGCACATTGTGGCTTTAACATTATTAAACATGTTGTTAGAATCTGGACTGGTTTATGGCTTTATTTTATTTATTTATTAAATAAAAACTAAGGATTATCTTAGTTGTCCATTTGGCTGTCCTTGTAGCTCATGTTCATATAGGAATATACTTTCCATATTGTCTCTAAACCTTTTGAGAGCATTTCTGTAAAATACATCCATGTAATTTTTTTTTAAAAAAGAACCAAACCACAAACCCTACAGCAAATTTTGTGTATTGGGTCATTTATTTTCCTCTTAAAAAATCCTGTACATGCTTTTTAACTGGGACTTCTTACAAAAGAAGTGTGAAGCCCATGTATTAATTCACTAAAGATCCATTTTCTTCATGTCCAAGAAACCCCACGTTTTTGTTATACACCACAAAGACACATAAACAATAAAAGTGCTAGCAAATTATTCTAAACTCCACAGCACTGCTTTTAAAATTTTAACTAACGAAAGGCTCTTTTGAAATTGCTGTAGAAAGTTCAGATTTACAGAAACAGCTACAGAGAAGTTGTCTGACCTGACAAGAGTTTTGTTGCCCTAGTTCTGTCCTCTCTTGACAGTGTTGGTCACTGTTTTCTTGCACTGTTTTAATCTGTGTTTGTTGCCGGAGATGGATGGGGAACGCTGATGGGAATGGTCAGAAATGAGTCGGTGACTGCATCATCTCCTTATTTTCTTTACAGCCAGCTTTCCCCTATTCACTGTCTCACAGTATACAAAATTAATTTTCTAGCAGTGAAGAGCTAGAAAGCAGCTTGCTTCATCTGCTCCTCAGGCTCCAAGAAGCAGATGGTTAGGTTGCAGACCTGCATTTCAGGTGGTGGTATGGCCCCCTTTTATCACAATCTGTACAAAAGACCCTAAAAGTGGACAGATAAGGGATTTAATTCAACCACCAGACAAGAAAATAGGTGGATTGGATTAATCCCAACACTCCTTGAAAGCCTGAGCAGTGTCCACATGTCAGCTGTTCCATGGGCCAAATGATAGTCTTTATTGCTTAAATTTGCCTGGGATCCATCCATTTTATTCAGAGGTAGGAGCAACTAACACCAGTTCATGCCCGTGCATTCCCGATGAATGTACATAAAGCTATACTTGTTGGCATTGGCAGGGTAAAGATCAAACTTTCCTATTAAAGGCTACTTTGGCTGAGATCACAAAACGCTTCTTTTATCTCCATCTCGATAACATGCATATGATATGCTACTAATAGGCTTGGATACTCTATTTTCAATCTTATGCAACTGCAGCATGTGTCTTCGCTATGGCTGTCAAGATTCAAAGGAGAGGGGGCAGGATTTGGAGTGGAAATCTTGGATGTGTTATGTGGATCCTGGGCAAGGTGGCAGTGATACCCAAATCATTGTGATCCAGGTCTTTAACCTTTCTATCTGAAACTGGGGTTCTTATGTCTTATGTGCAAGGGTTAGAAGGAAGAGTAGCTCCATAACCCATGCGCTGACCACAGTTTATGCCAAGTATGTTTATGTGAGCTGGAGATAAAAATTGTAGTCTGCGATTTGGTCCCATACAAAGTTATCTTTATTTTGCTGTTGATGGCAGCTGCATGTTGTTGCTTGAGGAATAGGGTCAGGTGGGAAAGAGTAAATAGTCAAGACTAGTAAAAACGTATTTTTAAATATTCATTTTTAATAAAATTTTCTTAATATCAAATTGATCCCATGATTAGCCACAGAACATATAAGCAAGCTAATGTGCAAATTTAGGCATATATCAGTGTGGCCAGATTTTACATGGGCATAAACAGCAGCTGGAGAGAGCCCTGGCTCCTCCTATTGTCAATGAGCCAGTTTTTCTAAGCATCGTATAAGTGAAAATTGCACTGTGTCTTTTTTATAACTTTAAGCCCAGGGAAATGGTAAGGTCTCTGCGCTCCTCCAGGGGAAGCTGCATTCTGTACCGTGCAGCCTTATAATATATATAATACTTATAAAAGGGCAGCTGCAACAATAATGTTGAGCCTGAGTATTTATATCGGTTTCCACTGGGATTGTACTGTTGACTTCAATGGTCTTCTAGTACACTGTGTTTACATGGATGTAAACAAGAGAAGAATTTTCCAAGAATGTATCACACTATATACATGTAATCAGATTGTCAATATTCAGCTCCTATACAAGCAACAAAGTAGAGGTCAGAAAGGTTACTATGTCTGTCCTTGTTCTGAGGAGTGCAGGGGACTAAGACACCAGACTGCCACAGTACACAAAAACCATCAACTTCCATAGATTTGAAAATCTGGAGTTTATACATATATGCTTAAATGGGACTCTGGCTTGGGGATTGTCTGGCTTTGAAAATCATACTACACAGATGCTGATCATGCATGTTCAAATAATCAGTCTCCATAATTGCAAAATAGACCCTGATTCATTCTCACATTTTTGGCACCAGGTGAAATGCTTTGTTTAGGTCACCTGAGGTTCCCTGGCTAGTTGGTGAAAACAGAGGAACAGATTCCAAGTTAAGATTTCAAATATTCAAGATGTAGTTGGGCTGAATTATTTGATGATTGTATCTCATTTCGTGTTTGCTATTTTAAGACTTTTCTTTGAGAAAGTGGAGTTGCCTCCATTTTGTATCTACAAGAATTGTTTCACTCTCTTCTGCTTTAAGCTGGAAAAAGGCAACAGAAGAGTCGTTCTGCTGAGCAAGGAAAGATGTTTCTCTTGGCTAGTCTTTACTTCCTCTGAAAACAGAAACTCTTCGAGGGGGTCAGAGCAATTATCCACTTCTGAAGACCTAGGAATACAGATGAGAGCCTTCAGCCTGTTGCACATTTTACAGGATAACGAAAATGCAAACGCAGAAAATTTTAAGGTGGTGTAACTGAGTATCTCGGGATGGGATTTGATTTGGGCATGTGGGGAAGGAGTATTTTGACTGGTTTGGATACATTTGTTGGAAATTTAGAGTATCAAATTAAATCCCTTTAAAATGCAATGTGCTACTCTTGGTTTGGTTTTTTTTTTTTAAACCAACAGAAACCTAAGTCAGCCAAGGTCAGCAGTTCTGCTAAAATTTTCTAAGGCTGTCTTTTGTGTATTGAGAATTGAAACACAGCAACAATAAGATAATTGCATCATTTAGCACAGTGTAGTGATTTTCTGAAACAGTTATGTAAGATTAATAAAACATTTTAATTGATACCTATTTACATATATACTAAGAATTGTCTGTAGGAAATATAATTCTGGTTTGAAAGCATATGGGGTATCTCATACACCTTCACTTTAATAATAATTTTGGTGGCTCTGAATAGCTACACATGGGTAGTTCTCTGCTTCTTCACTTCTGTGGGGTTCAGTTGTACACCGATGTTTTATTCCGCAGCGGAAATGAAATGAAGTATTCTCACCACTGAATGTTGTTACGTGCCTACATCAGGAGGTTCCTCACGTGATTTGTGGAGAGGAAGCTCTCACACAGAATAATTCAAAATTCAGAACAGAGCTCAATTTATTCTGTCTGAATTGCCATCTAAAAGAGCTTCTCTCTTTCTCTGTTAACTGTATAAATAGTATATAGACACTCCTCCTAATTTAAACTGTTAAAGTTACAAGCTATGATCTGCCTGACTGCAGGCAGGGTGCGTACTTGCTGGGATTGTCTTGTAACAGGGACACAGTGCAGATGGATCTGGTTTTCTGATACACAAATGGTACAATACTTCTGGAAAGCTAGTTTAGTCTGTAAGCCATACAGTCCTTGAGCTTTCTGTGGGTCTTGTAGTTCATTATGATTGTAATTTTTTATGAGGACTGTAGCTCATTAGGAACTGGACTGAAACTTGGAATATTATTGGCCATCAAATAGTTTCAGCCAGCAATAATTCCTGGGTTTCATTGACCTGGGGCAAATTTGTACCGTTGCACTAGAGCTTCATATCCCATTACTCACATTTCAAATCTGTAAAGCTTTAGATAATATTTGTTCTTGAAACATTTTCAATCTGGGAAATAAGTTTAAATTTCTGTTTTAATTCTTGTTCCTGTAGTATTTGAAATGCACATATCGATGAAGAGCCTAAGTATACATTGCTGTATACATGAATCAGATACAACCTTTCATATACCTAACTTTTGTATGAGCAGGGTTGTCATAGGGGAAAAAGACAGAATATCTTGAACACAACTAGCATGTTTTGACATAGGAAAAACGTAGGGGGTGTTAGTAGTCTTTGATCTTTTTGCTTACCCAGTTCATGGGTTTCTGCATTTCAAACTTCCAGCATTTGTGTTCATTACTGCTCTCCCATGGAAAAGGTGGGATACTTTGGGCGAGTTGAGTTCTTTCCAAGGAATCTCACTGCCTGTGAGACTTGAAAGTGCAATTTGCTGTAAAGCACTAGGTAAGAACACAGAATTTAAAATCCATTACTCTGCAGTGATGAGGTTTATCCTGAAGAACCTTTAGGTACACTGACCATGGTTTGAAAAATGATACCAGAAAATCAGAATGTTTTTTCATTCAGTTATAGTATTATATCCAGTGTAGCAGGAAATGGTTTTGCATGACAGTACACATGTAAATGTCAATGCATATGTCATTTACACTGTATCTGGGTGTTCTGTGAGATTCACAATGATCATGTTGGAGAAAACTGTCTCTGTTACACTAAATAAAATGTGCTTAGTAAAAATTGCTAGCAAT
>NC_133976.1:29592538-29607538 GCF_047716275.1 Strix uralensis | reverse complement strand
ATTTTTTGATTCTCCTCAAAAGCACTGAAAACTAAGGTCAACTTTTGCATGTAATTTTCATTATCAATACCTGACTTGCAAAAATAAGAGGAATTTGGAATAAAAATAGTGTGTTTCCTGTGGTTGTATTTGTTTGTAATCAGTCAGGTTGGTTGACATTTCTTGAAAATATGTATGCAGTTTTTCAAGGCTTCTCAAAAATGAAGAAGCTTACTGAAGGTGCAGGCTACTTATGCTGCCTTTCATTTGTACCATTAGGAGTATGGTTTTTATAGGTAACATAAAAATGTAGGATTCCTGTTATCAGTTAGTTCATAGGAACAGTAGATGACTGTTTGCCTTGCGAGTTTCTTTACAGGTAAAGCTGAATTTTTGCGTTATGATAGAAGAGTGGTGTTAAATACACAAGCTCAGCCTCCACCATTTCTCTATTAAATTGATCTGGGGAAAACACAGATTTGTTGATCTTCAGAGAAGTTCTGTCTTCATTTCTGCAGCCATTTTCATCTATCTGATTTCCACTATCAAGGTTTTCATTCTGCACCATATCCCTTCTTTTATTAGTACATTCACGTGTAGTAATAAAGCAGTTTACAGTTGTTTTTGCCCGAAATGCTGTTTAGATGTGTTAAAAATTTGTTTGTTTATGTATCTATAATTGTATTTAGCAGGATTTATAAACTAATCCAAAGAAAGGGAGAACAGCTTGCATCAGAAACATGAGAAGCTCTTCAAAACGTGAAGCCTCTCCATCAGGGTCCATCATGGAGCCAACAAATTTATGTGTTCCTCAGAGGCTGTCTGACCCATTGTGTTTTGTAGGGTTGCTGTACCCGGTCATCTTCATGACAGGGTTGGGAGTTCAATTTTTTTGAGAACGCCTTGTAACAAATGGGTTGCAGTCATAAATCATGTTTCACTTTGTCTCTTTAGTTTTTCATGAGAGGTCTGACTGAGAATTTGTTGGGAGTTTGTGGCCCACTCAAATGAACCACATCATTTACTTGATCGTATCTTTTCACTGGGTCCCTCTACTGTCCTCTACCTGAACTGACTTCAGATACATTGAGAGTTTTCTATGAAAAAGCGTCAGAGTTTGCCTCTTCACTACATTTTTTGTAAATTCAAATCAGAAATCTTGAAAAATGCAGACACTAAACCAAAGAAATATACCTAATGCACATAATTGGCCATAAAATAGCAGGTTTCTGATAATCTTCCAACCCAGATAGCACAGTAACACTATGCCAGTAAGAAATAAAATCAGTCTGGTGTATCACTGAAGGCTGTGAAATGTACCAATTTATATTACCTAATTACAATTAGAGAAATCTCTTTGCTTAATACATTTTGCTAATTTAAAATTCAAGCAGTTTTTAAAATGCCTTGTCCTTTATGGAAAAGAAGATATGTATTAGGTATGATAAACACATGTATGCTCACATAAAATTCTGTTAAAGGCAATATTATATACATAAATATGTATTTTTGCTAATGATCTTGACTGCCATTTTTTTCCATGCTTTTGTCCTTCATCCTGAAAAACAGGCGTATTACGTTCTCTGCTTCAGCTCATATAGTTGAAAGTGACTGTTGTAAAAATACAGGAAAAACAAATTTGGACTTCTTAGAGTGTATCGCAAAGCAGGTGTGTCTCCAAATATAAGAGCAAGTACACAGGGAGATTCAAAGCAGATACTGCAAAGGCTAGCAGAAATATGCCTGTTGGAGGGAAATATGTATTTCAGACTGAGGAACAGAGGACTCTTGCGGCAACACGAGTCTTACTGCACATCTTACTGGCTAGAGTCTTTAGCACAGAGCATGAATAAATCAGTGCCACTTACAGAGTTAAGTTGATTTTGACTCTGTTTGGATCAGAATTTTTACTTGTGTGTTTGAAAATAAAACAAGCCAGGAAGGATAGAGGGGATGTAAAGGTAAGAGTAAAAGTGGAGTAACAAGTGTGCAACACCTTCAACATTTGCTATATATTATAGTAGTAAGCATGTAAGTGTTTGGAAAATTCTCTCAGGGTTTAAAGGTTAAAGGTAATGGTTTAATTGGGAAGGTGTCCGTCTTCCTCTCTGCCTTCTCATTTCTGTGTGACATGTGGTAGTTCAATAGCATCACTGAGGCAAAATTGTTACAAGAAGGCAAGTTCAGATCTCATGGAAACAGGAAATTCTTACTGACTTCAGGTGGAATTGAACACTGACTCCAGTCAGTGAATTTTACTCTTTGCTTATGCATCCCAAAGTTGTAAAAACTTGTTTGTCCTGCCCTTACGACTAGGTAGAATTAGAATAAAACATTATTGCACAGAGATGTGGTGTTTCAAGTACTACAAAACTTCTAGGTGTCACGAGGTGTACCAACCAGCCTTAACCATCTGAAAGTTAGATGTCTACTCAGAGTGAGTCTACACTCAATGGAGAGAGACAGGCACATTCAGAGAGGGATTAGTCCCATGCTAAAAAAGATGCCTGAACTAGATCAGATAAACTTTCCTCGGGATTTCTTAATTCTGTTGACTATAGAAGGAGTCCAGTGATAGCTCAGTTAAAATTCCTCTCCACAAGTGTCTGATTCTGAGTGGAAGTCCAACTTGTTTTTTCCACTTGTATTTTAGAGTAAGACCTTCAGAATTTTTATTCTTAAAATTAATTTGTTTGCAAAAAATTATCAGACTTTTTTAGTAATGGCTGGTAATTTTACTTTCAGACTCTTAATTAGTCAGTATTTTAAGACCATAATTTGTGCTGTGGTGAATTGTGTGAAAAGTGGTATTCTGTGTAATACTAGATGAAGTAATTTCTTCTAAAAGTAAACTTCAGCAGACTTGGATTTCTTCTTTTCTCTAAGTGTTACCTTTATTCAAATTCTTTCGGGATAGATTAAAGTAATAGAAATATTCAAAAAGTTTTTCTTCTTAAGATTTTTTCATGATTTATTAATAATAATATTGTTTTTGCTGATTTACAGAAGGTTGGAATGTCCTACAAACATCTCACAAAGCAGTATTTATGTGCCAGCTTGCTATTATATACAGAAAAAACATTTGAATTTTGCTAGACAAGCAAGTGACTGCTTTTTCATGGGTAGAAAACTTGGCCTGCTGACAGCTGTTTGACTGTGCTCAAGCAATGGTCTCACACAGTGTGTCTGCTGCAGCGGCTCAGCACGTACCACAGGACTTTTCTCTCTTACGTATGCAACAACACATACTTGCTGTGCCTTTCACATTCATGCACATATTCCTGATAGCCTGTAAGTGGGTGTTTATGCATATGTAGACACTTCATCTCAGTGTATAATGGAAAATAAAGCCGTGTCTGAAGCAGCACCTACACAAAAATGCATTCTTAGAGTCTAGTGGACAAACTAATAATCTTATGACAAGGTTTCACAACTTTCACTTTTCAGTTAGGAGTGACTGAAAACACGTTTCTCTCTGCAGAGACCAGGTGATGGAGGTGATGGCCCTTGCTCCGTACTCTGATACGTCCGTGGCATTTTTATTCCTGTATAAATCAGACTTCCTTAAAAGACTAGCCAAGCAAGAAAGGTTTTCTTACACTGAAGTGATGTATTACTGTACTGGGCAAATATTTTTCTAGGCTAAGTGTCTTTATTGTGTAAAACATTTACTACTTTAAGATACTTATTTTGCTGTCTGTTTTAATCATACCTTTTGAAACAGTCTCAATAGATTTTTCTATTCGTAACATTATGACACTTGATAAGATGATTGATTATGAAGTGTTGAGAGCCCTGCCATGTGATCATTTATTTTTAAATACACATTTGTACTAGCCAATGCTTAAATTTCTTGCAGGAATACATAAGAGATGTGAAACATAAAGCTTGAGTCTGATCGAATCTGATGCCTCTGGAAATAGAGTGCCACAGTACTGTGCTCTTAAAATAACAGATTCTGACTGAAACTGGAACTTTGCAGTGATAAATATTATGTAAAAAATTATGGTCCATCTTTGGTACAAAATAAAAAAGACGTACAGCTGCGGTGCAGGCGAACTAAAATGTGTTTGACGATGATATCTTTCTTTCCCTGTGCAGGTGCCTGTGTCAGTGGCCATGATGACTCCCCAGGTGATCACCCCTCAGCAAATGCAGCAGATTCTCCAGCAGCAAGTGTTGTCTCCGCAGCAGCTTCAAGCACTTCTCCAGCAGCAGCAAGCAGTTATGTTGCAGCAGGTAATGTTGGTTACCTGCTTTGGACCATTAGCACAGGGCATTCACACAAGTGTCAGCCAGATTTTATGGGTCTTATTTTGTAATATTTTGTCACTCATTACACCAAAAAGAATGAAAATAAATGTGAAACTTCTCAGTCTTTAAATTTCTTGTTTTAATTACAGAAGTGTGAAATTGTGATTTTGAAACATTAAATATATTAAAAACAGCAACAGCAGCAGTGGCAGATGCATTACAAATACCGAACAAATTGATATTTAAATTTTCAAGTGCTTAGGCACATTTTAATTGTAGACTTGCCAAAGGAAGTGCAAATAGAGTTGTAGATAATTGTTGCTTTAAAATTCATAACACCGTAGTGCTCCCTTTAGTCACATAATGGTATGCGGTTATGAAATTTGAGCTTGTTTCATCATGGGAAAAAATTTTTCTATTTTATGTTTTTACATCCAAAAAATTTGTCCCAAATAAGGCTAAAAAGAAGAAGGAGGTTGCTGTTTTCTTAGCACAAAATCTGGCAGCTAAGTGAAGAATGCATGAACTTGTTATTCGTACAATAGTGTCAGTTATCAGTACCTCAGCGTAACACAGAGTGAATTTTTGGTTGGGTGCTTAATTGTCGTACAGAAAATGATGTGTCTGTTTGTCATAGTCATAGCTCAATCGCTGTATGTTTAAACACTTTAATATTCAGTGCCATGATCATTACAGGCAATTCACCTTCAGTTGTGAATCCAGCATCACACTAAACAGATTGACAGATTAATTACTTTTTTCCCCTAAGAAAAAGACAGTTTAGTTTGGCCTTAGTGACTTGTAGGTTTCTTGCAAGTGGATGAGTACAGCTTCTGATTTGTTATATAGGACATGTGAGGAACTTGGGTATAGTTATTTGAGGAGTTAATTTGGCTCTTGCATTCCCTTTAGAATACAGATTTTCTATACCCTTCTGTTTAGGATATTTTGGAATCTGCATTGGAAAATTTCAGAACCGCCTTGGAAAAAAATGTATGTAGATCTGCCTCTTCAAATCACATTTTTTGTTATGAGGTGATTCTTAATGGCTACGCTACCATATGCCAATCTAGAAGAGTTTAGGAGATTTATAATACTTGAAACTTTTGCCTTTATTTATTAAAGTCAAAATGGTTTATTCAGCAACAACTACAAGAGTTTTACAAGAAACAGCAAGAGCAGTTACATCTTCAGCTTTTGCAGCAGCAGCAACAGCAGCAGCAACAGCAACAACAACAACAGCAGCAACAACAGCAGCAGCAGCAGCAGCAACAACAACAACAGCAGCAGCAGCAGCAACAGCAGCAGCAGCAACAGCATCCAGGAAAGCAAGCAAAAGAGGTAGGAGCTAAGACCCTTGCTGATGCATACTAGTCTGAGCTGTCAGAAGCTTTCAAAAGACAAGACTAGTTTAGTTTTTTTCCTGTAGCAAGGATGCAGCTATCAAAGATTTGTTCTTATGTTTTTACCGGGCTTAATAGCAGTGCCGGTCTAATTCTCCTGCTCCTCTTTCTGAGACATAGGATTTGAGCAGTCTAGTGCTGCTGTCGTCTAATGTTCTCTAATGAATCTGAGTGTGCAAAGAACAAGCTATGTGGTGGACACCGTACTGATTATCTTGTATTCACAGGCAATCTGTGTTGGGGAAAGAGCCTTACTTTTCTCAGTGGCACAGCTCAGAGAGCATGCAAATTTAGTCCATGGCTGAAAAAGAGCGGTTGAGCACAGATTTCAAAGTCACAGGCCCCTGATTAATGAACTGCTACTGTAGGTTTGGAGTGGCGAGTAGAAAGTTACAGTTTGATGTGCTCATAAATCAACCTGACAAGCGGGTTTCTCAGGCCTAGCTTGCACTTGTCAGCAAACTGCATCAAATATAAACATAATACAAACAAAACATGTTGAAGTAGTTAAATTGATCAGCAGGTATTCTAGACATTGTCTTCAAGCTGCCCATTATGCAAACGTCGAGGAAGCAGTTGTGACCTCCTGAGGCTTTGTTTCTGTTTGGATTTGTGAATAGAATTTCAGACAGCCATCAACTACAGAATAGAAATTGCTCCTGTATTTCTCCGGAGGCTCTGGGCAATCCACATGACTTGCTCCATTATGCAGTCTGTTTTCCAGTGAGTGCATCAGAAGTTTCTCTTTTCCCCAAACTAGAAAGGAAAGGTCTTCCAGAGCAGCTTGTCTTTCTCTGAAGTGTGACTGCCTCCTCATACCCTCCCGAGTCTTTGCAGACTACAGTTTGTCTTGAAATGCCTCACAAAATTGGAACTTATACTTTTGCTCCATAATAGGGCACTTTATTGCCTTGAATGCAATGCTCCTTTTAATATATTCCAACAAGAAAAGAGAGCGAGCTAACAGGCCAGTGAAATGAAGGCTACATCCCAGTTTACTAATAGATCACTGGAGACCATGTTCATGGGCCACTGCAGATCAAACTTAGTCAATTGGAAAAACAAGAGTGCCTTCGAATCACAGGCTGCTGTAAAGTTACACTTTTAGCATAGATAAATTTGTTATCATCTGCCATGAGCTGGGATTTTTTTTTTTTTTTAACAGCTGTTATATACTTTCTCTTGACCCTTTTCTTTAGTGTGTCATTAAGTATATCTTGCCATTTTCTCTTAACACCTAATAGCCTGAATGAATACAATAGAAAATTTCAACCACTTTCACTGAGTATTCTACAAATAGCATTATTATTTAATAACTGAGATTAAAGGGAAAGAAGTAGATTTTATGTTTTTGGCTTTCTAGCCTTCACTGCACACTTCAGTTTTTGCTGCATTTGCTTTTTTTTTCCCCCCTCCTCTTTGTAGCAGCAGCAGCAGCAGCAGTTGGCCGCCCAGCAGCTTGTCTTCCAGCAGCAGCTCCTCCAGATGCAACAACTTCAGCAGCAGCAACATCTGCTGAACCTTCAGCGTCAGGGACTCATTTCCATCCCACCTGGCCAGTCTGCTCTTCCTGTCCAGTCTCTGCCACAAGGTATTCGAGTAATATATGACTGGAGTAATTTTCTGATTCACAACTTTTTTAACTGTTCTATTTGCATCCAAACTTCAGCAGTTTTCCATTATGACACTTAAACATACTTTATTATTAGGACTTTATTACCCATATTACCAAATTTTCTTGAGGCTGATTAATTTTACAGCATATTTGTATGGAAGAAAACAGGTTTTGAGTGTTTTTTCTTGAAAATGCATATTTATTAGACTTATGTGCTAAAAACAATTTCTAATAGCAACACCATTGCTGTTCTCTGAGGAATTACTGAAATCTGATTTACTGGAAATAATACAATTTCATTTAATATAAGCAAATAGATACAAAATACATCAGACAGTGATATTACAACCATTCCAGAACTCACTTTTTTTTTTTCCCTTCTAAGAAAATAAAGTGTTTGGCATTGAAAAGCACTTTGAATCTTCAATTTCTGACGTGAATTTGGGGAAAACCTTAGGATTCATTTTATTTGCTATTCCTTTGTATTAAATATATTAAATATGACAAGAAGTTTTGAAGGTAGTGATTCTAGTAGTAATGAATTGTGACTGACAAATAACAGTAAAGACTTTTTGGGAAAAAAAATTCCCTTTGTTACTTTGATCAAGATTTCTCAATGCTGAAAATGAGCTCAAACTCTACTACTTGACACAAATACATTCATGGTTGAAAGAAAATAGGGCATGCACTTTTGAAAAGTAAATTAACTTGGAGATAAATGCTGCTTACATTTTAAGATAAGGCCAAAGACTTCCCATCTTAAGGACTCTGTAACCTGTGAGGTATGTGTTTCTGTTTCTGTTACCATAGAGAGGTGAGCTAAATGTCTGTCATAAAAATTCCACAATACTCTGATCTCTGACGCTCCAGTCCTGCAATGAGCATTGTTTAGTCTGTGTTCATGACAGGTAACATTACTTTTAATTGGTCTTTACACATATATCTGGTTCCTCCACCAGATAACTATTATGAAATTGAAGCTTCTGAAATCAGATGAGCAAAACAGAGTACACTGTATATAGTCGACAGTGTAGACAAAAAAAAAAAAAAAAAAAAGACAGAAAAAAAGGCTTGAGAGACTTACCCACTAAAAGCCTCAGTCCCTGGAAAGGAGAGATTCCAAATGTCTAGATTCCATACACTGTGTTGTGTAGAAAAGATATGACACAAGCGTATCTAAAGTCATAAAAATTACAACAAAAAAGAGTCCTAAGTAAGCTATCACACTAAATATTATTATTTGAGAATAGCAGTGGGGAGGCAAGCTGATTCATGAATTTGGACACCCGAGACTGGTAATGCTGGTTTCCTTTTGTACAAAGTCACATTGGACCAGAATGGAAAAAAGCAATCGAAACACAACCTCCCCCCTAACAGCTTTACCTTCTGCAACCTCCTCTTGTGCCATCTGTTGCAAGAGGAATTCCTCAGGTTTTCTCTCACATTAACCAATCCCCGTAGATTTCCCTCAGCACTCCTACGCAATTGCATTGATATTCATTAGTTTAATGCAACTCTCATTCATCCACTTCTAATAGAAAAACAGAAAAAATAATGCCTTTTTTAATACATTTTTAGGAGAACTAGTAAACAGTTAAAGAACTTTCTTTTACTCAAAGATTAAGCATAACTGAAGTCATGACAAAAAAGATGGATACTAAAGAAATTTAAAAATACAAAATTTTACAGTTAAAATATATCTGGATTGTTCTTTTTAAAGTAAATTAATCTCTTGTTTGCTTCTGCCATGATATTTTTTAATTATAATTAATTCCAGTCAAGTATTTAATTCTTCCATTTTTCTCTCCTAGTTCTAGTATCTACTGTGTATGTAGGGTTCCTTTAGATACACAAGTTAATTTACAGGACCTCGATTTTTCATAGCCCTGATGTGGATGTGCAAACTTAAAAAACATAAGACAGCTTCCCCTGGAAAACCTCTCTGCATCTCCAGAAAGGCCACTCACTCTGTGCCGGGCGAGGTGGAGTTAGAGTGATGAGGGTAAGAAGGAAAGTCTTTCCAGCAAGATGCTAAAACAAAGAGAGAACTAAATGCAGAGTTGTGACTGACTCGGAGGTCTTTCTGTGGGCTTCTCTTACAGCACATTGTGTCTTTCATGGGAAGGTACAGCACCCAGTCCAGTTCATAATAATGTAATGAAGATTAATAGGCTTCAGATCTGTTGAGACTTTCTCGTAAATCTTAAATTTACACATCCAAATATATCCAGTATTTACAAATGCAAGTAATACTTACTAGATTTAACATAGATGTCCCTACACTGGGGTTTGCATAAAATTAAGAGAATCAAACTTTTTTTTTCTCAAAATTTAGCAAATTTTATGACAGACATTTTCTGTGGCAGTATTAAATTAAACCTTCAAAATTTATTTAAGGTAATACACACTGGATGTGGCAAAAGGATGTCTTTCTCCTTCCGCTGTGCTGGAAGATGTATAATAATATGGTTATACAGAAGGATTTACATGAGTGTAACACAGATATTTCTATATTTGGATTGCTGTGTTACATGGATGGCTAGAACAATGAGGAAAACACAAGGGGATTCATGTTTATAAGTTACTGGTCATAAAGAGTCCTGTAAACCACAGATTATTAGTGATAAAGACAGCATGGGTTTTGAATTTGTTAGTGTAGTTTTTGCCTTTAAAGGACAGGAATTTTTGCCATGTTTTCTTGTTGGTCAGTTATAGCAAATAAGATACAAGAGGTGTTTTAGCATTTATTTTGTGACAAGATCTTCACTATACTATAACCAAAGCCAGTTGCTTGCTGTGAGTTACCTCCATGTAGTGCTGCATTGATGCTAGCTAAATGCAAAGAACTGTAAATGACAACAACAAAAAAAAACAACCTTCAAACCAAAACCGCTAAGTTTTGATTAGGCCGTGTAGGAAAATGTGAAACAGATGCATGGATGAGTTTTATAAGTGTTTATTCAAACATAAAAATAGAGTAGATACTGGTGAAAAGAGTTATAAAACTAACCTCAAAATCCCAAATTCTTGGTGTTAGTAAACTGCATAGCAAATCACTATTTGCCCCTTTCATTATAGTCCCTAATTTTTATCCCACTCTGGATCCTTTTCCTATTCCTTTCTCAGTGTGGTGTGGAGAGGGTATTTTGAGGGTTATCACAACCTATGAAACTTTAAAACGTACCCTACTTTTACATCCAGACTAAAATATCTGTCAGCCATTTTACAGGTCTCGTAAAATGGGAGTTGGACTTTTTTAGACACAGAAACTACAAAATTGCCATAATTTACAATTAATTACAAATCCGCTTATTAACTTTATACTTTTTAAGTGCCTGCCCTTAATCCTTTTATCCTAAAAGGCAGCCTTTCAGAGTGCTCTGAAGAAGTGATAAAATTAGCCAGCCTGAGCCCAGAGAGAAATTTATTTCTGATTTAAAAAAAAAAAAAAACGTAGGTGAGCTAGGTAGCCTGGAGACACAGCTCTATCTGTAGCTTCACAGAGAGGAAGGGGCTGCCCAGCAGTTGCTCAGAGGGGCAGGAGACCCCTGCCCATGGAAAGGGCCATTGCTTTAGCCGCTGCCAGCCCTTATTTGTTCACCCAGCTTCTGGGGTGGCTCTTACTCAGCTCTCCCAGGGCCCGAAGTTTGATGATCTCTGATGACAGTTTTCTCGCTGCAAAAAACAACCATATTTTTGTTCTCTGATTATCCAAACATGTGGATTTATTCTTGGTTTTAATTTTTTTTTCAGTACAAAATTAGTTTATTTTCTTCAACAGCAGGAAGAAGGGAAGACTTTGAAGTAAATAATGTACTGTGTATATCATGCCACCTAAATGAATACATTACTTTTCATTTTGATTTGTGATTACATTTGCAGATAACTATTATTTACCATGCTAAAATGGGTTATTTGCAGTGTTGCTGGAACATACCTCATGAACACAGCAGTAATTACTTACCTTCATTAAACAATTACAACTAGTATTACCATTAGTCCCGTTACCCATCTCTCTAATGCAGTAAATTAGAGCCTGGCTTCTTTGCTTGCTTCCTTAAAACCTAGCTTTTTGCTGTACAAATATGATATAAACTCCAGTTTTAAGACTTACATTCCAATCAACTTTTTCACTTTGTCATTAACTGAGTTTGCCAGTTGGTGTTGGTATCTAAGGTAGAGAAGCAGGACACAAATTTGTAGTCTAAAAAGGACCTCTTTTCATAATTAAAAAAAAAAATTCAATACCTTCCAACCAATTTGTTTCCACACTACCTCCAGAAATTATTATTTCCGTAAATCACTATTAGTCTGTTTTTAAGAACTTTGTGTACTTCATGGTGAGACAGCTATTGAGAAGTATTAAGGAACTTACTGTGCTTTTTCATAATTGTTCTTGCATCTGTTTTAGTAGTCTTAAGTTCCTGTGTCTTCAAAGTAAAACATTATCTAATAAACAGATTTCCCAAACAGTGAAAAACAATATTTACATCTTTCTAATATATGTTGTTTACCAAACAAAACTATCTTCATTGAAAAGTTTGAATGAATAGATACATTTTATTTGTTTTCTGAAGGACGATAAATTTGGGATCTTTCATAAAATAAAAAGAGCAAATTTTTAATTCAGACAACATCAGCTTTTCAAATGTTTTGCATTCCAGAAGATCTAGATACAGTGAGCGTGTCTTACCTAATTTCACTTGTTGAGACGAGATACAGGAGACACAATTAGGTTTTAAGATACCTCTGGCCTAAATCATGTCAGGCTGAAAAATCTGGCCATGAAACCAGATCTTACACAAGAAACTCTCTGGGCTTCTCATCTTTTCTATATTTATTTTAGTGTTCTTCAAAAGAGAGATGTCAAACTTATAAAGACTGGCAACAACAGAAGGTGTATATATTTTTGATGAACTCTTCATCTTTCAAAATCTGAATTTCCTATCTTAGCTGCATGTGCAGTGGCAAGATAAGAGAATGCTCACAACTCTTCCCTTGTCTGTTTTGGGAGACTACTTCAGACAGAAGCCTATTGTGATGGAAGTTTCCATGACTTCGTTCAAAGTGCTCAACTTGAGCCAGACAACACTAACATACATATGAATACATTATATGAGACATTGCTATTTGTGACCGAGGATGAATCCTGGAAACTGCAAGTTTCCAGGCTACAAGTGGATTAGGGAGTAAATTTAAGGTCTGTCTGCAAAGATCTGGTGGCTAGACTCCAGAACAGTACTGTGCATATAACAGAGAAGTTTGAGAAGCTCTTCAAATTTTGTATGGCTGCCCATCACCCCAGGAGACTGATGAGACAGAGTCTCCCTTCTCCTAGCCAAACCCTCCGATTTGTTTTCCATAGTAGGTCTGGACAAAAAAAAATAGTGGAGGAATTTGATGGTTTACACTACATGTAATTTCATCTGTGTAGAGGGAGTTGTAAATGGGCCAGTTTTGTTGGCTTTCTAGTTGTCTGGTGCCACTGAATGGTACCAAAGAGCTTAAGCGGTCACCAGTATCTAGCTCTGCACTGTAGTGGTTTTGTTCTTCCAAATAGTCGCTTTGGTTTTGCCTCTTAAGACACATTTTTAAATGGAACAATTTTTGTAAATATTAAACAGGACTAATGAATATGTGGGTGTCTTTAATTAGAGTCAGATGCATTCTGCTCAAATGTTAAACCTGTTATGATCTTATTGATTTCATTTTTGTCTTCTGATTTTTCTCCCTCCAGTCTTCTTCCCCCACTCCCTGCTCTTGTTAAGTGTTTAAAGAGAATATCAGTGTTTGTATCCTTAGTGTAATATATTTTTCTATTTTGCATTACGTGTTTGATTAATAGGAATTATAAAACCTGAGTTAACTGGATGCATTGCGTTACATTTCCATGTCAAGAAATTGATTAAGCAGACAGCAAAAATCTTGCCCAGAAGTAAAGTTAGGGTTGGGTTTTTATCTCTTTTCAATAAGTAGCTGCAAGTTCTTTGTACCTTTCACTCTTTGATCCTTGAGCAATGTTTTCAGGAGTATAATATTACTAAAATCAGTGATTTCTAATTGACTGTTTATAACACAAGAGAAGACAGTTAGATTACCTGGAGTCTGACAGAAGAAAAATTAATTTATGCTTTACTACATGTTGATTGTGCTGGAAAAACAGCATCAGCTTTATTGTTGGCATTAATCCATTAATAACACTGAGCTCATTATATGAAACTCTTTATTTTGTTATATTAGTGGGGCTCTCTTTCATTTTATAGCTGGCTTAAGTCCTGCTGAGATTCAGCAGTTATGGAAAGAAGTGACTGGAGTTCACAGTATGGAAGACAATGGCATTAAACATGGAGGGCTAGACCTCACTACTAACAATTCCTCCTCTACTACCTCCTCCACCACTTCCAAAGCATCACCACCAATAACTCATCATTCCATAGTGAATGGACAGTCTTCAGTTCTAAATGCAAGGCGAGACAGGTAATTCTGATGAGATTTCAACTGTGGTTATCATTTGACATAAAACTGTTGTTTAACATCTTAAGTCACATTATTTCCAATCACAAAATAACACTTAATACAGATTACTTAAGAAATCACGGAGATCTGATTTTTCAGAATTGTTTATCAACAGGTCATCATTTTCAGTAACGATGTCTAATTTTGCAGATGCTATGACAATTACCTGACTGTGGTTTTATAGCACATGAATTTATGGCAGTTTTGGTAAAAATTACAAATGCCAGAATAGAGTGTGCTGGTTTGGAGGTGTAAATGCAGATTTGTGGGCACTTCTGTAGGTGTGTAATTTCATTCATATTTGAGTTAACACATGTGGCAGTCAGGCTCTTAATGTTGAATCACGCTGCTGGATTCATAGAAAATGTACATATATCTTAGTTGTCAAGGCTGTAATTCAGTGCAAAGATGCTATGTAAAAAGTGCTTTAAAAATTAGTACATTAGAACAGTTCTCATATTGTTTGTGTCTTGTGAAGAAAATCACTGAATTTTCCTTCTTACATGCACAACAGTAATGCAGTTGACATATTTCATACAAATTTTCAGTGGCGTTAGTGTAATACAGTGGAATTCAACCATGTGGTTAAAGTTAAAATCACTTTTCAGGCACATTGATAGATACTCTTCACTGTTCCTTATTTTCAAGTAGTGGATTAAATGCCTACAAGAGTACATAGTATCTGTAGCACTTATTAGTAAATATATTAGTAGAGTCAGACGTAGATGATCTCAATGTAAGATGAAATTTAATTTGTATCTGCATAACCTAAATAACAAATAATTGTATTTTCAAATAAATATTCCATTTAATTATGTTAATATTTATAATAGGAGACTATAAGTGTCTCTGGTCCTCATGTGACTGTGAAAACACTTTTCTATTGTTGTTTTGTATTATTTGAAAACCAGTACTCCTTATAGTAGCACTTTTAGTTAGTATTACTTTTGTGATTATATCTCAGAGAATGGTTCTTTGCTTCAGGATGTGTAGCTGAATGCTCACCTCCATGGGGCAATCCCCTGAATTTCTTTGATAACTCTACATTGGTGAAACTATTGTGGAGGTTCCAGAAAATTACAGAGTACAGCTGGTGTTTTTTATGAAGCCAAGTAGTTAACGGAAGGAACGCTTGTGAACAAAAATATTTATTAATGGAAGCAACTTTATTTTTATACACATTTAAGCAAAAAAATTAAATACTTTGTAGTAACATTCACAATATTCATAAAT
>NC_133976.1:29580038-29585038 GCF_047716275.1 Strix uralensis | reverse complement strand
TTCACAGGCAAAAAAAGATCAGAAAAAATAATTCCTAAAACAATTTTTACACTCTTAATGTTTCCATAAAATAGCTTTTCTCCAAAATGCACAGCACAAGTAACCACATGATGTGAAACTGTCATAAGGGATGTATATATCTCATGAGTTTCTGAAGATTACTGTGTTAACTCTCAAGAAACATGCAACAGTCTCCCAAGTTACCGTGTAATCACATTGCAATTACATTATAGTGGACTTTCTTCTCCCACACTGCATACCACTGTTACATTAAAAGTTCCTTAGGGCAAGTCCTGTATCTGTATCTATTTTGTAAGGTGTTAGGCAAACATATGGTGTTGTAATAACTAATAAATAATCATGAGTAGGCAGTATCCTCAAACATCGGCCAGGAGATCTTTTATACCTATACCATTGCTTACTGCCATGTGTTATACATGTATACCCGTGTGCTTACATAGGTGAGCATACATGTGTGTGGAAACACAGGGGTATCTGGTGATAGTGATGATGATGCAGAGGTAAAATCTGTCTCCAGTCCTTTTTCTGGCAATTTTGTACCCAGTTAACTGAAAACATTAAACCATTACATTAGCAGACCACACACTATCATGCCTGTGTAATTGAGGGAGTAAAATTCTTTTTAATCAAAATTTCAGAAAACAAGTGAATGGTACGTTCTGAGCAATTACCTAGTTTTTAAACTGATTGTGCATTTTTGCATCAGTTGGGGAAATGAAGTCGGTTCCTTTTGAAATAAATAAATTGTAAGTTTTATGACTCAGATAAAGGAAGGGTGGTTCCTTGGTGATGCTTGAACTTAGCATAAACTACCAAGCAAGTTACATATATACTCTTAATACAAACAATTTAATATTAAAAGAATTAACAAAAGCTTTCATAATCACTTACATCTCTTCCACAGCCATGCCTCTTGCAAGGATAGCAGAACCTGTTGTATTTTGCTTACCTGCAAACCCTATCATTCGGTCCTAAAACTGTGAAGTCAAGATTTAAATATTGAGACAAGTTCTACTAAAAGGGAGATGCAGTTCCCTCTGTTCTTCCACCGTTGCTGATGAACACATTTTCCTCATAGATTAGCAGTGAAATAACTACATAGTTCTCTGATTAATTTTGCTAAAAAAGAAAAAGGAGAATTTATATTTCCTCCCTGGTACAGATAACTTAGTTCCCATAACTGTAAGACCATCTGTGACCGTAGTCCCTGCAAAGCTTACCCCTCGTGCCTACAGTGGAAAGAGACAGTTTCATGGCTCTTTGCACTGTAAGAGTGGCACATTCAAAGGCAGAACTCATTTTGCTCCCAGTTCTTCTTTAGCCTGATCCTTATGTTCTCTTCTCGATGGAGCAGCAAACCCACTATTAAAGCTCCAAAAGGGACTTCTTTGATCCTGGAAGAGAGAGAGAATAAACTGAAATCACTGTCCTTCAAAAAACAGTATTAAATGAACTTTGTAAAGTTGTACTCAATTGAAACGTATGGGGGACAGCCACTCGGGTCTGGGCTGTACATTAGTTACAGACAGCCACTCACCGAAGTCCTCTTTCCCTGTTGCACAGTGTGGTTTTGTTTTGCTAAACTGGCATGCAGAGCCTGACTCCCCACCAGGAGGCTTGCTCTGTGTGTAAGATGTGTAACTGTTCCTTCCCCTGTTTTTACCTTGCACACTCTTCCTCGGACTGGGGAGCCTGATCACTGCCATCATCTTCAGAGGCTACTTCTGGAAACTGCAGTGAAAATCAGTGATGTTCCCCTACAGCGCTCTTTTGGGGAAGGGGGAGTGGATGTTCTGCTTAATGATTAAAGAAGAGCAGATAGAGAAATCTTAACAAAGTCTACATTAATTCACGGTACAAGCAGCCTAAAAGCAATTATATCTTTTGAAGAATCATTTGTAAGGTGATTCTCTGTTCATCTGCACCAACAACGGGGAGTGGAAATCAGTTCAGTCACTCTACCAAATATTGATAACCAGTTACACTGGCCTTTAGATGGCATATGTGACCTGGGAGGTAGGAACTGAGTATCTGGCAGTCATCACTGAGAAAGTTTGTAGAACTAAATGAAATAATTAGTTTTGTTATTTTGTGTTGTTGTATGTAAGGCATGCTCTGACTAGGTCCTTTTGCATAACTTCCATTGAAACTAATGGAAGCCGTAGGCACAGGAAAGAAAAATGGACTCATAAAGAAATTTTCGTCATCTTAACACTGTCTTATTGGTGTTCTCTTTCTTCTCTAGGCACCTTAACAATGAACATGCATTGGATGACAGAAGCACTGCCCAGTGTCGGGTGCAAATGCAAGTGGTTCAGCAGTTAGAAATACAGGTTTGTTACATGGATGTATTATCCTATTACTTATTTACTGTTATCCTAAACTAAATTGAAAACACTTGCCTTAGTGACTCTAGCCTAAAGCCATATGTTTCTTGCCTGAAATTTGTTAATATTCATGAATAGGTGGGGTTTTTTTACTTAAAGTTTTTTCACATTATAAATTATGCAATAATTATCTAACATCAGCATTGTCTACAGTATTTTGTTTGAACTAAGACCCTAATGCCATTCTTCATGAATGAAAAATGCAGTCCCTGGAGCAGAGACTGGATCCAAGCCGTCTTCAGTTTTGAAAAGGGTCAGGACCCCTCTTCCTTCTTCCCCTTCTGACCCAATGCTTGTCTATGCTGTTCTGCAGGACAAAGGAGTAGCAGAGCATATCTCCACCTGAAATGACTCCCAGCCTGATGATGGGCGTTTTTCTGCGAGCAGACGGTATAATGTCAGACCCACTCAGGGAGGTCCCCAGGGAGTCCCGTGCTTGGGACCGCAGGACTCGGGTGCCCTGTTCAGGATCTAACCATTAGAGGTCACTGCATGTATGTGAATGTTCCCTCCACCTTACTGCAAGGAATGCCAAGTACCCCTAGGGTCTCCCAGTATTGAGATTACATTTACCTGGCTGCAGAGGCTGAGCGCAAACCTCCACAGCCCAGAATGAGTGTGCAGGACACTTACACCACACCACCCTCTCCTTCCTGTACAGGAGTCGTAGGAGGGCATTTCTCAGGAGTCCCGTCCCCTCTTGGGACTGTTCAGAGGAGCTCAAGGGATGCAGTAAGGGACGGAGATTTTTTCCCCCTTTGTTGCCATATGTGGAGAAAGCAGGATAAACACCTTTCAGCTTTCTCACTTTTAGCATATTGTCTCACTGTTCTCATGCACGTAAGAATACTTCTTCTTCTTTCAGCCAAGGTAAATCATTTGAGTCTTTTGTATTTTGATACTGGAAACCCAAAGCAATGAGAGGAGTGTACAATAATGTCATTTATTGTCATTTCCCTTAAAATGAAAGCTTTATAAACCCAGGCAAAGCTGCAGTTCCTTTATAAGATTTACAGGAAAGTGTTAGCTTTATTTGTTCATTAGGAATTTACATCATGGCAAATAGCATGTCTCTAAAGTGTCACACACATAATATGAAGGCTAAGAAGAAAACTCTTTCCCACCCCCTGCCTCAAATGTTTTTTAATTAACAATTGACTAAACAAATTATATCCAGCATACCCAAAATACCTGCAGTAATACAGGTAGTTTCCTCTTCTTAAAATTACTTACAAGCTGTTTTCCTTAGTCCAGTCTGTCTCCAGGTGTAAGTCTTGAGCTGAATTCATCCAAGAAAGTATTGCAGAACTCTCTGAAAAATAGCAGCGTTAAACACCAACTGATTTTTGTTGCAATTAATGTTGTAATCGTGTTGTAAATATTCAAAGCCATATCACTAGAATACAATTTCGAGGACTTCTTCTTGCAACCTAGCTTTTGGAAAAAAATTACTCTTTTCATGTTGTAAGATACATTTTCCTTCTCTGTGTTCTGATATTTTAATCAACAAGTTACGTATTTCAAACACTTCTTTTTTTTTAATTTGGTAATTTGAGTCTGAAACTACAAATATTTACATAGCGTATGATCAGAAAATTGTATCAGGTAGGAAAAAGTACAGGTTTCAGTAATGTGATATTTTCTAAAGGCAGTTTAAGGGCTGCTTAAGAACTGTTTACCATTTACAAAGGCTAGGCTGTAATGTAACAGTCCAAGTGAAGATTTAGCTTGCAGTGTGACCAATTATGCCATTTTTTGCTTTGTCTGACTGCTAGTGAAGTAAGGTCCATCAGTTGTAATGAGACCCAGTGCAGTGTCGATGCCGACTCGGTGGCAGAGTTCAGCGTTTCACACTGCCTGGGCCCTGTCACTCTATTGAATTAGATTGATGATGGCAGATTGCAGGGGGCACTAACTGGACCTCGGTGGGAAAGGATGAAGTGTGTAGACAATCCTGGCAGGCACTGTGCTTTGAGGACCCTTCACCCCTTCACAGCTGTTGGCACTAGTCCATTGCTAACAGTGTCCACAGGACTTTAAAGAGACACTATGGGCCTTCTAATTTATGGTCTTAGTAACTTGTTACTGTCGAGGCAACTGTGACCTCAATTCTCTTATTGACAAAAAGATGAAGTGTTATTTGTTTTCTCTGACCTTTTAACATATGAAAGGCTATAAAAGTTTTTTGTTTTTTTCTTTCTTTCTTTCCATGCCCAAAGTTGCATTTCCTCTCAGATAAGTTTCTACTGACATAGACTTTTATATGCAGGAATCATTACAACGAGACAAGCTCAATGATAAGATGTATCACTGCAGTAAAATAGCTGTATCAGTCATTTCTAAAATGCTTCTGATCTCACTCTTTCTTAACAGCTTTCTAAAGAACGCGAACGTCTTCAAGCAATGATGACCCACTTGCACATGCGACCCTCGGAGCCCAAGCCATCTCCAAAACCTGTAAGTGCATATTGCTTTATAAACAGTAAATAGGTCTACAAATGTAGCAGACTAAGAAAATGAACAATTTAGTGACAGTTGGAAAACAATGAGTGTGATGAAAAATATGGCAATAAAATGAAGGTAAAATGCAAT
>NC_133976.1:29547538-29570038 GCF_047716275.1 Strix uralensis | reverse complement strand
GAATATTGGAACATAGTTAATAATGGAAAGTAATGAAGCCGATGTAAGAGAAATAGTAAACCAGAAATAGAGATGCTATTATATTCAGAATGTGAAAATAATTGGAAAAAGCACAAAATCCTTCTGACCACCTCTACAACTACCCAAAATGGGCTGCTTTGTGTGTGTACATTCATATATGTATGAACATTTAGAAGTGATTTGTGATTAGTATGGACTAATAATTTTATTTTTATTCTTCGTTTTACTAGGCTGCACTGGCAGAGAGTAGTTTACCATTGCTTAGTAACCCAGGATTGATAAATAACGCATCCAGTGGCTTACTGCAGGCAGTCCATGAAGATCTCAATGGTTCGCTGGATCACATTGACAGTAATGGAAACAGCAGTCCGGGCTGCTCTCCTCAGCCTCACATGTAAGTGCAGTTAGCATCCTTTCAAGAAAAAATGCCTTAGTCTAAGACACAATATTACTCAGAAGTGCTTTGAAACATGGTAAGCGAAACATCTGGAACTATATGTTTGAAACTAAACAATTATATTAAAACATTTAAATAGATGAGTCTTCATTTACTTTGTAGTAAGATTGGTGTGAGTTTTGTTTTTTTAAAAAACCTCTTCAACTTGCTTGCAAGCACTGAATGTAACGGGAGGCTGATCTCAGTGGTCATTTTCACAGCCTGGTTTGTAAGGTATAGTCAGAATGTTCATGTTGGAATTAGTTGTAATTTTAACTATGAGTCTCTAAACCATTTATGAACTGTAGTAGAGATATTGCTCATTTATATAAACCATAAAATGCAAAGTTTAACTGTTGCCCACAGTTTACATAGAAGCCAGTAAAGTGTAACTTTTTGCCTGTCGTATAAATCAGTGTAATTACATATTCAAGTTTAATTACTGGTGCGTCTGTATTGGCAAGGTTTATATGTTATATTTTATGCAAGACTACGATTCCTATTAATATTTAGCAGCTAACTATATCATTAATTACTCTAAAATCTTTCCCCTACCATCTTTTTAATGGAGCTGAGAGAGTGGAAGTATTAAAAATTGATGTATTGTGGATTTCAGAAATGTGTCTGAAGCTTTAGAAATGCCTGGCCTTAATCAGTGGTGTCAAACGTGGCAGTTTCTTGTTTACTAAATAGTAAAACATGTATCTTGGAGGTATTGTTTCCCAGGTTATTTATATAATAATTAGCAGTGTGATATCTAAGTAGACTTAGATTTAAGTTTACTGTAGGATGATTTTTAATGTGCACGTACAATTATGGTCTCTTTTTATCTGTGTTTAAAATAGCTGATCTGATTTGCCTTTTTTCATTCCATTTTCTCTTTCACATTTTTAATATTCATTTTAATTTCTAGAGTGGGATATTTAGCAGTAATTGAGACCAGAGTCCCTTTTTCTTCTGCTCTGGTGCATGAAGAATCCATTTCGATCTGTCCCCTAAAAAGGGGAAATATTTTGCTGAGTTTTTCTTCTTTTGTTTGGCATGTTAATATATCTATGATCACATAGAAATGTTTATTGTCACACATTTAATTGTTTTATTGCACATTTATTCTACTTGCCTTTGAAAATAATACACTGTGAACATTCATGTATTTTATCAGGTTCCAAACCATTACTTTTTCAAAATGGAAAAATTTGTCTTTTGGAAGTGTCTTTAGATGTATTAAATAATACAAAAGAAGTAATAAAACTTGAAGTAGAAAGAACATGAATATATGCTCTTGAGAGTAACACTACTCTAAAACAAGTAAAGTGAGCAATCAGACAAAAGTTTTTATATCCCATGCTTTATGCTATCAACCATGCAGTGGGTAGCTTGAGGCCTTTTACTTTTAGCAGTTCTCCTGAGTATGCTAATGCTCTCTTCCTGTATAAAATGCCAAGACAATAAAACTTTAAAGAGCAAACAAGAGTTAGATCATGTGTGTTAAAAACAGCTACTTTACAGAAAAGAATGACACTTGCTATTAAAGTTGTTTTGTAAGTGTTTGGCAGATCTGTTTACATATCCTATGTACTGTCTGCCATTCTGCTGGATAAACTGAGATAGCTGTGCATATGATTATGTAGATATGGCTACATTTATAGCTGTGTTTATAGCTAAAATACTGCATATTGTAGCAATTCTTGCCTATAAAAAAAGGCAAATAACTTGAGTTACACCCTAACTCAAGATTTAGCCTTCCTTTCTCATTTCTATGATATGTCATTTGTCAAAACAGGCAGTTTCAGGGCTTGCCGTGGTGACTCTTTCGAAACTTACGAGTACATGTTGCTCAGTTCTTGATAGATTGAAGCAACAGAATGTAAATGCACTGAGATACCACTGGAGAAAAAGGTTATGCTCATTCATCCCTTGCACCAAGTTTAGTGCAAGATTACTGGGCTTCTGTGAGACCATGAACTGTCAACCAAAAGATAAAGGCTATGACTAGATACCTGCTCGCTTGTGAATTTTTTGCCTTTTCCTTGCTGATGGGGCTGAAAATATGAAAAAGGGAATGAATGCGATCTGCAAGGAAAAGTCAAGAGAGGGGGGGAGAGGCTTGTGCAGGAGGCAGAGGACCAAGGGAGAAGAGAGGCGTCTTCCTTGCCTCCATTACCACGTTGACCAGGGCCCTTCATTTTTGTTACAGCAAAGAACATTACTTAAGAAAATGAGAAAAGAACATAGGGAAAACATGACATAAGTAAAATAAGTAAGGAATATGGCAAACAATGAAGAGAAATTTAAAATTTTTACATTACTTACATGGATTACATAGTCCTCAGGGGACGTGTTAATGAAAAATAGTTAATACACTGGAAAAAAAATATTGTGATGCCACAAGCACCCACTTACTTGTGGATTCCTGAGAATGTTCACCCAGGAAGTTTGGGTGTTTCTCCCCTAGAAAAGTGTTCTTCGGGGGGTTGTAATTACTGCACTCACCTGTAAAGTCGGTGGCTCTGTTAATCTCCAAGTAGATTAAATTTCTATCTCCCAATTCCCAGGAAAGCCATGACACCAGGAATATGCTGAGCAATTACATTGCCTGCCATCTTGAAGCTGGCACACAGCCAGGAGCAATGGAGCATGGTGTTAGGGAAAAAGAGGCAAGAGGTTGTGTGCAATTTAGTGATCAGACCATTCAGTTGGGAAGGGGCAGGGTTTGGATTCTAGACAAGCTTCCAGGGAGAGACATTTGTATGGTATTAGAGCATCAACAGAAAATGCGAAAAGAGTCCCAGTGACAGTGTCAAGAGCAAGCATCTCAGGCATTTGGTTGTTAGAACTGTACTGAATATCATTTTATCAGATAAATTTATGATAGCAGAACTTTCTTATTTTGGAATATTCATATTAATTTTTTAGCTTAAATTTATCTTTTTATAAACATAATGAAAATTGTGTGTGTTTACAGTAGTCAGTATTTCCGTGCTTTGAGCATGAGAACATTATCAGAGAAATTGATTTTTGTTATTGTAATACCTTAGCTATTCAGTGTTAGAAAATGGGGAAATTATTCCAGTCTTTGGATTTGAACCTGGTACTTCACATCTGGTTTTCAAAACAAAGTAGTAAGAGCAGTTAGAGTCATAAACTTATCCATCTGTGGACAGGTATCTAACATGGGTAGGTGAATCAGCTTACTTAGAAAATAGTCTCTGTTCATTGACTAGAGAAAGATGGTAGGTATGTAACTTCAAGTAAATGTATAACATTTAAATGCTTGTTAAGTGCAGTGAATCCCAGCTGGTGTATTTAGGGCAGTGGCACTTTAAAAACTTTACAGTTTTTGCCTTGGGTAATGAGGTATAATCTGCTCCATTTCTTACACTTCTTGAACATTTGAAAATACTGCAGTAAGTTTTAGGTGATTGGTATAACCATGGCCTGGTAGTGGGGATATCTTCTGTATTAATAATTACATAAAGCATTTTAAATTTTGTGCTGCATGCCTCCCAGTTTACATTCCCAGTCTGATGAAAGATGGTAATTCCATGATCCAGTATGCAGCCTATCACTAGTGGGATCTCAAATTGTAGGCTTACTTTCTGTGCTTCCACAGTATCAAATTCAAGTTCTGTCTTAGATTGGTCTTCAAATCCAATTCCTGGTAGGTTTATGTGGACACTAACATAAATCTACATTAAGAAAATACATTACATACTGTGCACATATATATTCTGTTCAAAATTCCAATTTCCTCTAATACTGGTTGTCAACAATCAGTGTCAGACAACTATCTTTTCATTTAAATCAATACTTAAGGCTGTTTCTTCCCTCGTTTTTTGAACGTGGACTACTCCAAAATTACTGTAGGTTTCAGCTGATAAGCAACAGGTTTCAAAGTGACAAACACAACAGACGGTGTTTTATATACAAAAAATCATTATTTATATAGAACTAGGTGCTACTAATCTTGCATAACAATTGTACGTGGATTTAGTTGGAAGTTCCACAACACATACCTTTAGGGTATAAATGCAGAGTTAAAAGTTAAAAAAAAAAAGTTAAAAAAAACCAAAACACAAGCATCCAAACAACAAATGCAATAAAAGCTGCATGGTTGTGGGAAACTTTGGAAAAACTTTTATCGTCCCTGAAGAAACAACAACATTGGATAAGACATGGAATGATACTTAGGGACAATAATGACAGTTCATGCGTTAGTGATAACACAACTTCTTTTTAACCTGCATGTCATAGCCAGTATACTGCTGAATTGTTTTGGAGGGATTTGAAAGTCAGTTCCTTCAGAGCCGGTAAACTTAGATTCTTACCTGAACATCGGAATCATAATGAAATCAACTTTGTGCTGTTACTTTTCCTGTCTCTGTTATATGTTCAAGAGTTCTCACTCTCGGGGATGGAATATCAGGAAGGGAAATC
Organism: Strix uralensis; assembly: GCF_047716275.1. Classification (NCBI taxonomy): domain Eukaryota; kingdom Metazoa; phylum Chordata; class Aves; order Strigiformes; family Strigidae; genus Strix; species Strix uralensis. The sequence goes on along the minus strand of NC_133976.1, from coordinate 29,565,144 downwards.
AAGTTCAACTGCTCTTCTGGTGTTTGTGCATTTGTACTAGATTGATCACACGTAAATGATTATTGCAACTGGCACAGACCAGGGTGTTTCATAACAAGAACACTTGGTGTGTCTCTTGTCTATGTGTTCATATTTTGGCAAATGCATCGTGCAAAATGACATTTTACTTCACTGTATAAGCGTGGGAGGAAAAGGTAAAATTCTAATCTGCAAAGCTGTTCACAGCAGTTGAGAAAACAAAAAGAAACTGGTCATCAGAAAATTGTAGACTGAGAAAATGTAGTCTTGCCATAGGAGACAATGGGGTGGTTATGCCATTCTGTTAAAACTCACTGCAGCTCATTTAATAAGGAGTGGGAGGATTTAGCAAAGGAGATAGGGAATGCAAATATCCTACTGGTGAAGTTCTGTGGAAGGGGATTATTGTCATGGATTTCTCCCTGCTCACACTGTATGAGAGTGTAGACTGAGGACAATGCAACTAATCTCTTATGTTCTCAATTGACTGATGAAAATCTAGTTCCTAACAGCAAGTCCAGAATCCTGGAGATAATGGATGTCATTCTGATTTCTGGAATTTTAGTTGTTGATTGCTTTTTTAAAAAGTACAGTGAAAACAAAAAATAATTTTTAGAGTCACTTCTTAAAAAGTGAATTCATATATCCTCATCTCATATATGACTCTGTGTGTTCAGCTATTGTAGTGCTGTGTTCTGTAAGATGGGAATTGTTTGAAGCCAAATGTCAAGGCATAAATATATCCCATGATCTTTAAAGCTGTTTCTAGAAAATGTTATGTTGGGTTGTTGTGAGAAAGAATAACTTTTGTCCAAATGAACAAGAGTAACAGTCAATCTGAGATGAATTAGAAAAATGAGCTTATTCAGTGTAGTCCTTCGTCTTCAATTCTGTCTCTGAAAGGGTGAGTTCCAAGCATTGGTGGTTTCAGTCACCTTTTCTTTTGTATTCTGCTGTTGTTCCCAACCCTACTCCTTTACTTTTCCCACTCTTGCCCTGACTGGATCATTTCTCTCTGCAGTTCTATCTGCATAATCATCAAACTTGTTATTTTTTTTTTCAAACTTTTTTATCTTTAAATTTTATTCCCAGAGGCAAATATGATTATTCTGCTGTAAGATCATTTACTTTTGAGGTGCTTCAGTTTGAAAGCATTTCATTGTCAGATCGTTCCCATATCTGATTATTCCAGTCCCCCACTGTTAAGCTTTCACACCACTTACAGTAGGTTACCTATCATTCCAGTTTTAATCCCTTTCATTCCCTTGTTTCTTTAACTTCATAATGTTCCAATCCCCTGTCTTTCCTTCTTTTCCTTTTTTTTTTTTTTTTTTTTGTTATCATTGCATTGTCCCATTTCGTGATCTCTTTGCATTTACCTTGGAGGCTTGTTCTGTTCTAGGAGACTGCTATGATCCAAGTCTGTTGTTCATTGTATAAGACTTGACATAGTGTATAAGAAAACAAACTCTTGAAACACATCAATTAACAGGGATGTAACAAGCATTATTAAATAGGTGAGAAGCATGTAATTGAGCAGATGAATGTGGTAGCAATTGCAGTATTTCTGGGTATCCTTGTTCATCAAAAATGTTTCACCTAATCACATGATATTTAATGCCTGTATAACTTAATTTCACACATTTTTATTCGTAAATTTAACATAAGGAAGATAATGGGCAAAGAGACTTTGTGACAACAATTGATTTTTATTTTTATATGAAAAAAGGAACAGCTAGGAAACAGGATCTTAAAGGTTATAGCTTTTGTCTGAGCATATTCCCATTGAAAGAAGCTGTATTGTGAGAATACAGCCTAGCACTGCAAAGCATCTGAAAGTGACAGGCAAGTCCAGCAATCCAACACTTTATCTTATTATTTTCTTACCATTTACATTTTTTTTTTTTGCCTTTACTGATTGTATGCATCATGCAACAGTAACTCTTGAGTTGTGGCTGTGCCTCCATACTTTCATACAGAGCGACTCACATGTGGGCACTAGTGGAAAAATAAGCAATGATGTTCTGATTAATAATATTTTTCACCATACTCATTGACATAACTTTACTTGAATATTTTCCTAAATGTTTTGGGGGTTTTTTTTGCATTACTTTTCAGTCCATTTGTCGTCTACATTTTGCTTCTGTTCATCAATTTTCTTACCTTTCAAGATGCTCCAGTCCTTTATCATTTCCTCTTTAGCTTCTTAAATGTTAAGTGTCTTACTTTGGATCAGAAGTTGCTATTTCTTCTTTACAGTATTCCAGACCCAATTGTTGCACTTCTACAGTACATTCCCAATGCTCTTGACAAAAAGATCACTCCAGAGATATAGTGCCTTCAGCTGAAAAGTGTCAGATCCCTATAGCATGGCTTGCAGAAGTTGGTAGGCTCCTGTGGGGTTTCACAGAATCTTTTTGGAAGCTGTCTTGCTGAAAACTTTGTGGTACTGCTGTCATGAATTCTCAGTGTATGGGCAAAATAGTTATGCTTTTCACGTAACAAGTCTGAATAAGAAAAGGCAGCATCTTAAGTATTGTTACAGATGTTAAAAATGTGTTTGAAGTTGTGCAACTAAATCTCTCTGTGATGTGGTTGTGTAACTCTTAAATTTAGTTCATAGGAGATGCCTGTCTTTGTACAACACAAAAGCTGAGATGATAGTGTCATTAACATTGCATTTCTAAAACTGCACATACCGTTATGTATATCCACTTTTGATGATTTCATTTGGATTTTGAGTAACTCATAATATTAAAGCCAAAATTTTTGAAAGTGTACTCTCTAGATATTTTTTTGTAAATACACATGTCCAAAATATGTCTTTACATATTGTGTAAACAGTTAAATAAAAACATACAATTATATCCAGTTGGTAATGTTTATACCAGTAGTTTAAATTATGATCCATAAATCCAAGCAAAAATTAGTCGGAAAATTTAGGACATTATGCTGAGAAAGTGTTATTATTTGATTATTATTTAGTCCTTAGAATATGTAGAAAACTCTAATCACTTTACACATTTTAAAATACTAGATATCTCAATGCACTTTAAAGAGTTTATACAAAGACTTCATCTCAGTGTGAAACCCCATGTGTAGGTCACATTAAAATAATCAAATATCAAGATGACTAAAGATATGATTATACCTGGCAATGTCCATACACAAAAGCAGTGTTCACAGTCTTCTGGCAAAGTGCAGTTGAGAAAATTTGCTGTTGACATCTAACAACAGTCTAGAACAGTGCTGGGAATGCATATGTGTGGTGCAGACCCTGTTGTAGTCTCTGTTAGGGTTATAACTGCAGGTATTCCAGTTATTTTCTCCAATGAAACAACAATATTAAATGTGTACCTTAAATTAGGCTGAACAAATCCAGTAGTCTTCCTCCTTTACCTAGACTTACCAAGTTCGTTTGTTCCACTGTACCCATTTATAGAGGTTTAGTGTTGCAGAGCCTTTGCATGACCATGGCCTCTCACTAACCCTTTTCAAAGACTTCCATAAGCTTCTGATTGAGATGGATAAGGGGAAATGTTTCTTTGATACAGTATTATGCTGTGATAGTAGTACTCTGGGTAATTAGGGACTTTCCCCAACTTAATATTTTATTTTTCTCTATGTTTCCCCTCCTTTTCTTCATTCCCTGAAAATTTGGCATTATCAGACATCACAGCTGAAAAGCGTTCTCTGAGCTTTTATCTCTTCTTGGTCTAAGAACACAGGAAATAACAGTCATGTTGTGGGCAACCATGTCATATAGTTCCTCTCCTAAAATTATCATAGTCAATCTCAAACTGAAAGCCATTATGAAACTTCATTCCTTTGATGATTATAAGCCCATTCCAATTTCCAGACTAAATATATTCCAATTCAGTTTCACTGATATAAATTCTAGCTTACATAGTCTTTCTTACTCTTCCTTTTTTGTTTCTCAAATGTGTTCTGGAGAGCACACTGTGAACTTTGAATCTCCGTTTTAGTAGACCTGTCCACTCTCCTCATCTTTCTGGTAGCTGTTCCAAAAAAACTACTCAGTTATTTTCATGTGCAGGTGTTAACAGTTTTTTGAAACATTACAGATGTAGTTGTATATAATGTGTTTCTTCTTTCTCTCTGTTCTTATGAGGAAAAAACGTATTTTAGCTAAATTCGTCTAAACTGTTGTGGTTTATTTTTATAGTAAAGTATTCAACGATGGACTGGAGCCCTGTTGTGATAAGTGCTGTACAAAGGCAAAACAAAAAGGATTTTCAAATCCCTGAACCCAAATTCTTGCAGTCTTTAGGTAGTAATTGACTTGTTTAATTTTGGAAAATCATCTTCAGATATAGTTTGAATGGAAGCGGTATATTACGTACACTACTGCCACCATGTAGAATAGCATCAGGCTTTGTTTAAGAAGTGTTTGACACAATGCCAGTTGGCATTAGACTGCACTTACAGGTATGTTAAACCAAAAGGTAAACCACGACTGCTAGCAGTGAAATACCTTGAGATGAGCACTCATTTGTATCCATCTAGAGTTACTGGAATTACAGTTTAAAACATGTATTTTTTTATTTTGTAGCTAGATATTTATAGATGTAGTAATGAACAATGTATTGCACTGTATATATTTCATCTGGCTGGAACATACTGCCCTGTGAAGCAAAAGTCTGCATTAAGCACAGGCCAAAGTGTGTGGTTAAGAGGCAGAATACGTTAACCTAGGTTCTATCTCAGATATGTCCTAATCAGCTCAGTCTGCAGGCAGACTATATTTGTGTTTTGTTGCAGAGGTCATAGAGATATAACATATTCATGGGAGGCATGATTAGTATTCACATGTTAACAACAATTTGGTAAAATGTTCGAGAAACATTAGAGTAAGTTTGAAGTGTTATATGTAAGAACAATCATTGGTGTAAATATGAGGTGGTAATGACTGGATATACAATCATTCTTAGACTCTAGAAATTGTAGCAGGTCACCAGCTGAATGTGTACTGGCAAAGGTATGTGGTGGTGAAAGCATACTTAACAGGAGTGCTGTACATAAAAGTAAGCTCTATCCTTCACCCAGTTCTAATTGGCCTTTTCTGAAGACTGAGGAAGGACTAAAAATATTAGGTTTGTAGGTTTGTAGGTTTTTAGGAAGAGAGAAACTGGGTGGGGAAATTATGACAGTCTTCAGAACACTGTAGAGAGAAGATGGGAATGAACTTAACCATTGGGAATGGGACAAGAAATAATTTATTAGTATTTCAGGAAGAAGAGTTAGGATAGATGCCAGAAAAAATAAAACCTTTCTGACTGTAGGATAATTAAGTGCTGATATGTGTACCAGCACAGAGACTGTGGAACCGCTGATACTGGAGGCTTCTGAGAACAAATTAGAAGTGTTTAGAAGTGGTTTAGGTATAACCTACTTGGTGGTAGGGGATGAAGAGACTATATGATCTCTTGAGGTGCCTTCGAACCCTCTTTTCTTTGATTCTTACAATAAATCTGGAAAAAGTAAGGTTTTTCAAGTATGCTGTGTCTTACCTAGAGGCTAGCTGAATTGTCCAAGTCCATTTACTTTGTAATCTGGAATAGCTGTCATAGCTAAATACTATAGCTAAATTTAAGCACTCTTATTTTTAAGATTGAATGAAACTTAGCCTTACAGAAAAATATATAGTGAGTGTAAGATTCAGCTAATGTGAGAAATGTTAGCTAGGGCAGTGCAGACAGTCCTACACAGGTCAGTTTGACCCATTTGTCCCTGCCAAGTGTGATGTGTCGTTCTACTTGTTAAATGCTGCCAGCAACTATTCAGCAAAAAACATATAGAAGGGCTGGCCATTCTCCAGGCTTGTTCTAACAGGCAAAGCTAGTCGTCACTTCAAGTCCTAGTTCTTAAACATTGAAAAAGTAAAATAAAAGATCAATGCTCCAAGAAGCTTAGCATATGAAAAGGAAATACTTTGGTAGCATCCTGCTGAAAACTTTGAAACATACCCTTCAAACATACCTATCAATCAACATTTTCAATGAAGTCTGTACCAGAAGAAAAAATATACCATGCCTAGGTGTAAGTGTAATGCTATTTGATCCCTTGCTGCTGTATTAGAACAAAATGCTTAGGTGCCACTGTGGACAAATGTTGATGATCAGCTTATAAAATCTCACAAAAGTGTGTAGGAATTGTTAGTAAAAGAATATTTTTAGCCTTTTTGTCCCACACTATTTATCTGATCAGTTTTCCAAGATAGCAGAGTTTTATTGATGTAAAAGTTTTCAACAGAAATTTGAAAAAAAATTATACATAGCCTGTATTTATAATAAGATGTATAACAAACAAACATAGTACAGTCCAAATTCTCCCTCAGCTTTTCCTGGATCATTGAATAGCTTTCCAGATTTTCCCTTGCCTACTCTAACCCATAAATAACACTGAGATACTTAGTTGTTGCTGCTAAGTTTCTGTATAACTGATGCAATTTTTAAAACATCCCAAACATTAGATACTACAGAGCATGCCAGATCCATAGTGTCTTTTCTTAAACTTCTTTGTTTTCAGGCTTGCTCTTTTTTCAATGGTTCTTCAACAACCCAAAAAATATGCAGACACTGAAATCTCTAGTATTTTACCATTTTCCTTTGAATCTTTACCTTAAAAACTTCTGTGCTCTTTCTCCCTAATCCTTTTCTTTGTTTAGCATGTTAACTTTCGACGTTTGAACTAGATGCAGTTGTTGGTTTGAAAGACTTTAGAGGCCTTTGCCCTAAGCTAATTTCTAGTCAAGTTTCTACACTTTTTGTGGTTCTGTAACAATGAAAATACATTTATTTAGACACCAAAGGAAGCAAGCCAATGTCAAGGATAGGAATTTTAGTAAGAGTCACTAGTATCAGATAATCTATGTTAATGTCATCTTAATCAGAACTTGATTCCTAAATATTTTGATTCTGTAAGAAGGGCTAATTGTGCATGAGTTTTGAGGCTCATCTGATAATATATTGTTAATATGTCAGTTTTCCAGAAAGATCCTTTCTTTACCTACAGTTCAAAGATTTAATTGGATTATTTCTGTAGTAAGTATTATTAAAATTAATAGCATATAATATATTAGTGCAGATAGGGTATCCTTATTTACTGTCTTGGCATTTTCTTGCCAAGTTCAAAAAACACACAAACCAAAAAAAAAGCCCACAAAGGTTGAAGACCTAGCCAATTTAATTACCAGTTTCATAATCTAAGAAAATAATCCATATGTTTTCATTAGCCATTTTTATTCAGAAACTTTTTTTTTTTGTTAAAAGGAAATGAAATTGTCATGTGGGTACCAATAAATCTGTGAATTTATTCTATAGAAATTTCTCTGTACAACACTCATTTCTTTGTACAAAGCTGAAAGGAAGAGGAGGACGTGTTTTGTTGGTGGTTTTTTGGTTTTATTTTCAATATTTTTTTCAACTCAGACTCATTACTATAAAGCTGAAATTCTTCAAAAACTTGTTTTGTATGTTTTCCTTTTCATTCTGATTTGCTACCAATATCCATTTTGAAACTTTGCTTAGAATAGAAACTGCAAGTTTTAGCTGTCCCTAATTTAAAGTGAACCAGTTTATATTTTGATGTGCTTGGGCAGGACCAAACTGATAGGGCAAGAAGCACCAAACACTATCTATAATAATATTACTAGAATAAATTCGTAGTGGGATAAATGGAGTGATAAAATGATCATAAATATGCCATATTAAGTTGGGTGACCCTTAAGTGTGGGTAAGGTGAAGGTGGACATTTGCTTTTTTGCTATATTTTCCTTATTTCCATATTTCTAATATATCACTTTTACTCATATCTCCAAACTGCTACTCCTCTTGTATTGACTTCAGTGGCAGCTAAATTAAATAAATTTGAAGTACTCCTATCATTTTTACTGTTTCCTCCTACAGATATGTTTACTATGCCATAGGTCACTTCTATTGTCCTTTTCTGGATTCTGCTGTATTGTTTTTGAGGTGAGTGAGTAATAGCTAAAAGGTAGTCAAGTACATTAAACATATGAGTTGAAGTGAGGGCCTACTATAAAGTCATAAACATATTCTGTATTATTGTCACTGTCATTATTCTCTACTAGTTAGTCTAACATACTGGGTTTTGACTTCTTAAGCAGAGATACCATTGAAGGATTCAAAACAACATATTTCCCAAGTGGTTACAGTAGATAGATCTATGTGGGTAGTTTATTTTCTCTTTTATTTGTCAACAAAAACATGTCATATTATTTGCCATGGATTGTCAGCTCTGTTATTTTTTTCACAGTTAACTTCACATATGACTAATCTAAATATATTGTGTTCTTACCTCTGTATCTTATTCTGGGGTATTCATAATTGTATTTAAAATAGAAATCAAATGCAGGATCTTAGAATTCTCACTGTTAACCTTCCTCTATATTGTGAAATAGTCTTTTGTTCTTCCTTCATCTAGTTTTTTGCCAGTTTTGCCAGTTTTATTACTGGCAAATCTTTGTGTTTAATTTTAGTATGAGTTAGATTTTTGAAGTTTCTCACAGGAATTCGTTATTTCACCTCATTTGTCTAGCAGAAAAATACGTGGTTCACTATGTGTATCAGCTTTGGTTATTCCCCCTTCTCCCCAAGTGTTCTGTCAGATGCATTGCGTATTTCACTTACATCTTCTGCTGTGAATAAACTTCACAAGTGAAGTCATGGCCCTAATGAAGTCAGGGGGAATTTTGCCATGGACTTATATGGGATCTGGATTTCATCCCAGGAAACGATTTGTCTTCATGTCTTTGGCTTTCCCTCATTTCTTATTCTGCCTTCAGTCACTCCTAATCACTCCTAATCTCCATCTGATATTTCTTGTGACTGCTTACAGCCCCATTTCTCAGTTTTAGTTCATTAAAATCTTTTTTTTTTTTTTCCAAATAAGACAAGGAGTTCTCCCAGATCTGAAATCTTTTTATTAGATCTTTGAAAATTTGTACAGTCTTAATAGTCTACAATATTAGCAAAATTGCTAATGTTGAAATCTGGAACCTTTTTATCTGTGCAAATACAAGCAAAATTTTTTCCAGTTCTGGAAGGACTAATTAGGAATGCCCTGTTAACCAATAAGTTTCTAAGTGATTTTTAGAAAGGTTTGGCATATTTTTCTGTTAATAAAAGTGTAATGTCTTTTCTCCTATGTATATTCCTCTAAAATCCAAAACATACAGATAAAATAAATCCCCTTCCCCTTCCCCTTCCCCTTCCCCTTCCCCTTCCCCTTCCCCTTCCCCTTCCCCTTCCCCTTCCCCTTCCCCTTCCCCTTCCCCTTCCCCTTCCCCTTCCCCTTCCCCTTCCCCTTCCCCTTCCCCTTCCCCTTCCCCTTCCCCTTCCCCTTCCCCTTCCCCTTCCCCTTCCCCTTCCCCTTCCCCTTCCCCTTCCCCATACACACTCAGAGTAGCTTTCCTCTGCTATGTTCATGCTAGATCTTCACATGCAATTAATAGTTGTTCTTACCTTTCACTCTGGTCTTCCATTTGCAATGCCTGGCTGTTCTTTGATTCCTTCTGGGACGTAAGAATATGCTGGGACCTGTCCTGTTTAACATCTTTATTGGTGTCCTGGAGGATGGACCTCTTCCTCACCAGGTTTGCAGATGACATCAAATTAGGGGATATGCGTACGGGTAGGATAGCCATTCAGAGGACCTGTATGGGCTGATAGACTGGGTCAGGAGGAACTTTATGAAATGCTATGCCCTGCACTGAGGAAGGAAGATCCCCTTACAGTGATGCACACTAGGATAGCCTGGCTGGGGAGCTGCCTTGCTGAGAATGCATTGGCAGAGAGCAGGCTGAGCATGAGCCAGCACAGTGCCCTGGCAGCTGAGGCCAACAGTGTCCTGGGCTGTTTTAAGCACAGCAGAGAGCCAAGGGACTGAGGGAAATTATTGTCTCCCCCTTCTCAGCACTCATTAGACCACACCTGGAATACTGTGTCCAGTTTTGGCACCTCAAATATAAAAAAATACAGCAGTAAATTGGAGCGAGTTCAGCCAAAGGCCACCAAGATGGTTAGAATCAGAAGCAATTGTACTGTGAGGAGAGGCTGAGGGAGTGAGCTTGATCAGCCTGGAGAAGAGGCTGCCTTGAGGGTACCTGACCCTCAGTACCTACAGGGAGATTAGCAAGATGGAGCCAGGCTCTTCACTGTGGTGCCAGACTGAGAGACAGTGGACATAAGTTAAAATGAGAGATTCAGGCTGGGTGTAAAGAGAACTCTTTCCTCATCAGGACAGTCAGGCAGTGAGTGGGGCAGTTGCCAAGAAGTTGTATAGTCTATGTCCTTGGAGGTTTTCAAGACCCAACTGGGTAAAAACCCTGAGCAAGCTGGTCTGAACTTTAGCTGTGCCTTCTTTGGGCAGGAGGTTGACCCAGAGATCTCCTGAGGCCCCTTTGACCTGAGTTATCCTGTGATCCTAGAGTTTGTTTCCATAAAGACAAAACAAGGAGAAAGTGAGCAGAAGCAACCTACCTTTTCAGCAACTAAGCTCAAGAAGAAAGATGCTCTGGATTTTGTTTTACGGATACCAGCAAAGTTGTATCACGTGCCCACTGAAAAGATGGATCTTACAAAGAGCAACAACTGAGTTTGTATCTTTTTAAGGTATCAAAAAAGAAAAGTTGTGTTTGCAAGACCAGTTTTGTGCAGTTGGTGATAATGGGCTTTGTGATTTTTACATTTTTTTTCCTAGAGGGACTCACATACTTTTTATCTTAAAATAATTGAATGGAAGGCATGAAGAACACCAGCTTCTTTTACAGTGACTGATAAAATTTTTCAAACACCTACTATGAATAGAAAAGCACAAGTATCTAGTCTTGGAGGTTATAAAAGCAGTAATAGACTTACACAAACTCAGTCTTACTTGCTCCTGCACCTTACTTGATGTGCCAGAGGCACTTTGTGACCATTGATCATTAATTGCATCTTACACTGTCTCCTCTAGTGATGAACTAAAGAAGACAAACTTTAGTGCCCTAATTAATTATTCCAGTGCACTCTTAATCTCCTGACAGAGTCTGCAACAGTGCCTGTCACCTAGGACCTCTGTTTTTCATCACCAAGTCAGTGCAACTCCCAAGTCCACATGGTAGACTTGAAATCCTTGGTGATAGATCAGATGATAGATACGAAAAGAAGTATATTTTGGAGGGGTTTTTTGTGCTTCAGTGTTGTATTTGAGAGAATAAAAGGTTGCTACTTCCCTTTTTTTTCCTCAACATGGTTCTTGGAGGGCCCAGGTTGGAAGGGTGTAATTTGAAAGTGGCAGGTTGACAAAGCACATCCAGAAATACCCTCATTGAGGTGCAGTGTTTCTATAGGCATTGCATTTCCAGTCTTCTTCCACCAGGATGTTGTAGCTTCACTCTCTCCTTAGTGAAATGAGGTAGCACACCCTCAGCTTCCTGACAAGGATATGTGACAATAGGACCTTCCTTCCTTTCTTGCTTCAAGCTAGAGATTTGCATATAGGGATTATTTTATCTAGGAATAATAGCACTTCTTCAGCATTTCACTATATGTGATAAATACATGGGGGAAGTGATTCCTGATGTTCAACAAAAAATAATAATGGATTCTGTGACAGTTGTAGCATTACTGAATTTGTATTTCATGACTCATCTAATACTCTTTCTTCCCTTTCTCAATATTTGGATTAGTATCTCCCTAAATGGCTGCACATACTCATGTCAATAAGCAGTTCACTTCTACTTAAGAAAAATAATAAACTTTTTATAATAGCATGAAATTGTAAGGAGACAAAGTAATAGAATTAGATATCTTAAAAATACTGTAGGATTTGAGGATTTGTCTCCATTTGCCTACCAAAGCATAAATATAAAAATTCTAGATCTGATACAGTGGGTTGGAAAGGAGAGCTTTTCTCTTTAAAATGCTATAGGTTATCCTACAGACCTAGAACTGTACTGGCAAGATGAGATACAGCTCTTCCTGAGGAAATACTAGTCCAGAGGTACTACGGGGGTGAAGAAAACAACCAAACAAACAGGTCAGTTGCTACATCTGTAATATAGTGATTGTCATTTTACCAAATAATATTTGGTGAAAAGTATTTCTGTAGAAAAGTATAACAAGTCACAGCTTTAAAAATGTTAGGTCACACAGAAATAGAAGTTCTAAAAAATATGTGTTTCAACAGCTTAAACTAGAAAAATATTTTATATATGTTAGATGTTAACACAGAGAAGTCTTTAGAAAGCCAAGATGCTTCAGATAAAAATAAAGATTAAAAATGTTCTTCAAATACTAAAATATAGAAGTGTACAGAAATAATTAGTTCGGCCACAATATTCTTTGTGCTTTAGTAGCTTACCTTGTTGACTTGGACACAAAATTTTTCAGGCTTCCACAGTTCGAAGAATGCTGTAGCTGTGGATCTTTTTAATATCTTCTCCCAAAGTATACACAGAGCACTTTGTGTAGATGAATCAAAATTGCACTTGTAGTTCAGGATGCCTACAGCATGAAAGAATTGAGGGCAGTGTGGGTAATAAGTAAAAATGTAAATAAATTGCAGATGTCCAACATTAAAAGTTACACTGGAATTGTGGAGTTATAGAAAAGATACTGTGTTACACAAATATCACGTGTTGCGTTTTGTTCTTTTCATATACTGAAGCATACTTAATGTAACGGAAGTAAAGACAGTGGAGAAATAGTACAGTTGGAAGAATATCTGCAGACTAGCCAATTGGTTTTGAGGTTGTAATGTTTGTGGGCTTAAGGCTGTCTCAGAATTGTGAAGAAGAATGGGTCAAACTACATCATTTGGTTTGGGAAATGATTAAAGTTCTTTGGGAGCTACCTAATTTTATTTTTTTGTTAACTTTTAAAAATCCTTATTACTTTGACAGGAAAAAAAAAAAATTAAAAGAAATAATCAACATAGGTTGTCATACCACATATGGCTTAGAAATTGTTCAGTCCCAAAGATTCCCCTGGGAAAACTTTCTTCAGCCAAGTTCCAGAAAACTCGTCATCTTTATATACTCCTACATGAAGTCACTAGGAAAGCTAGTGAGTCAATAGTATCAAAATTAAAGTCTCATAGAAAATAAGCCTGGGAGGGACTTCAAGACATGATCTAATTTATTGCCCTTTGTGCCATTGAATACCAAAGTAAAAAACTCCTAGTGTTACTAGGTGCCTAAGTCACCATAGCAATACAAAATACTTTCAGCTGCAACCCAGCAAAAAAAATTACCCTTTCATGATTTTAGACTGATTATTGCAACCCCTGTGTGGAATAAAAATGCACTGAAAGCTCTTAAAAAAATTACATGACTTGCTGCAAACCATACGCTTGGCTACAAAGCTCACAGTAAGCACATTGACCTAGGCAGCTTTTCTCTCTCAACATCTACCACCTCTTCAATACAAAGGCAAGAGCAAAGTTTTTTCAGTGCCAGTCATTACATTGACTTAACTGTCTGAGAGACTGCATCTCTCTATCATGATGTCCCACAGCACTTTCCTTTAAATGATTTTAGCAGAACATTGAAGACTTTGGGATATAGGCAACAATGTTTAGAGGACCCAGATCTAAACTCTGAAATTTATTCCACTGGGGATCCTGGAGGATTTGTGGCACTTCCCCAGTGGCTATCAGAATTAAATACCAACCCCCTTGCATTTTTTTCTTTTTCTTTTTTACATATACAAATGAGAACTTAACTAATTATTTTTTTCCTTCCATAGAATTGGATGAAAAAAATACAGGGAAACTTAAATCATTAAATCTTTGTTTTGGAAGAAGAGAAGTGCTCAGTGTCTCTGTGGTAACTGATGGTTATGAAAGGCATTCCCTGACTTTGTATTTTTTTCCAAAGAAAAGTTGTATTTTCTATTCAAAGCCTGGAATGAGCACTGTATCTACTAACCAAATCCAAACCTTATTTATTGTAATTATTTATATTTTGTTGTCCTGCATTCTCACTGCTGTTTTGCCAGATTCGGTATCCCCTTACATTAAAGCTGAGGTGACGTGAAACCTCTGTAGAAAACATGCTATCCATAATTGAGAATATTGTATCAAGTATCTTTTCTCCTTGTTGACACCAGCTCAACTCAATTTAATTACAAAATCATGTACTTAGTTATAGGATCTGGTTGTTTTCTTGTCAGCAACAGCATACGTTCTAATGTGTAAAAGTTGAGTGTAACACTTGTTGCTTTTGCCTAGATTTTAGTGGGATTTTAATGGCTATTATGCAAAACAAGTTTTTCCAAGGCAGGATCAGACTAATCTTGTGCAAAACTCTGAAAGACAAGTTCATCTTGTATCAAGAGTTATTGTAGGCTTTGGGAATTTAGCTTCATCTCTAAATATTTGGAAGTTACTTTATACATTCCTTCCTAGTATATATTTGTCCATCAACTGCCTGTCTTGTTATCTTGCGTTTTTCCTTTGAAGCCTCAAAGCTCTTCTCCATCAGCCTGCAGACAGTCTTCATGAGGCCTCTGTAAGTGTCCAGCAACTGTTACCTGTCTCCTGGCACCTGACAGTTGTTCTAGTTAAATGTTATAAATGATGATGTCTTTAAGGATGTAGTATATATCTGAGAACATGAGAACATGAAATTGTAGTTAGCTAGTTGCAGGAGTGAGAGAAAAATCTCCATGTTAAGCTGTAAAGCATGTGGAAGAGTGAATGAGGCAGCTGCAGAGACAGAGGAACTTTGTGTTCTGTGATCTATGAGCAAGGAAGAAGTAATGTATTGAAATGAGCAGGCAGCTCTGCATGTGATCAGAATCCTTTTATATTACAAGGGTCTCTCACAGATAGAATCTTTTTATATTACAAAGGTCTCTCACAGCGAGTTTCATTTTGAAAGTGCTGGGATACAAGGAACATTTTCTAACAGTAGATCCACCAATTGTAAAGCAGGTGATCCATGGAAATGAGTGTGTTCATTTGTTTATATCTTTACCAAAAAGTTATTTGAAATAATTGAGCATTGCCATATTTTACTTTTGCTGCTGCTGCAGACATCTCCTTCACCTACTATTTGTTACGCTGCATTGTTGGTCCTGAGCTCAGGTGAAGATGTAGTTTGCCAGCACTTGTTCAACAGGAGGCAGCCATTCTGATGAGGACATTTGGACATGATGTGGTAATAATACTTGCTAAGACATTACTTCATCATCCCTTTGTTTTACCAAGGAGTTAGCAGTGACTGAACTCACTTCCCACAGATGAGTGTCTAATCTCTTCATAAAGGCCCCCAAGGATGGGGACTCCAAGGCTTCCCAGGCAACCTGATCCAGTGCTTCACTGTCTGTACTAATTTTTAACTCCAGCATCTAACCTGTTGCTCTTTCTGTAAGCTAAGACATCCTTCTTTCAGTCTTCTGTCATAACAGTTTTTTTTAAACCTCAGCCTGGATTTTCTCAAGTTGCCACATATTTGAAATGTCATCATCTTCACCAGTGTGTTTGCATTACCTTCCATTTTGTTGACATCTGTGAAGTTAATAACCATGCTCTCTATTCTATCTTCTATGTCATTAATAAAAAATACTGATTAGTTCTGAACCCAGGATTAGTCTGTCAAGGAACCATACTAATCTTTGTTAAAATACAGGTTCCAATTATGTAGTGGATAAGTTAAGTTTTGATGAGAAGTCAGAAATCACTAAGCTATGACCTGTTGTTAGGATTTGAGTAGCCTGTTATTGATAAAAAAACATGGCATATATAAATATTTTTTCAGAATTTATGTTTAAATACCAGGCACTTCACATGGAAATTTGTCCTTAGTACACCACTCCCATTGTACAACAAAATGATAGTGTAGAATTTTGCAAATAAATACATTTAAATATATATCTCTCTATTGAGACACACACACATACATACTTTAATATTAGTTACATACAGATACCAGTCTGAGTATTTTGCTTTCTATGTACAATAAATATCTTGGGTTATATCATACTGTACTGAAAGTTTTCAAGATGAGAATGTATTCAGCAATTCAAAAGATGGGTGTTCAGATCTTGTTTTGCTTATGGAAAAGAAAAAAAAAAGGTTTTTGGTTTTTATATATATTTTGTATAGTTGCTTCCTCCTCAGAAGATACATAAAATACTATATCTGTAAGATCCTTTACATCTCTAACCAACATGCCTCAACTTTGCCTTTCAACCTTTGATTTCAAAAAAAAAAGTTCTAGAGTTGAGGGAAATGTTAGTTTCAAGAGCCTATGTCTTATTCCTTGTGCTTACGCTTCCAGAAAGAGGTGTTTGTATGGCAGTGTTTTCTGTGAGCTGTAGTCATAAGCTGCTGGCAGAAAAGCCTATGAATTATTTTTTTTTGCATGGACAACTGAACTGCTTGCTTTTGGTCTTGATTTACTGTTGATCTGGAAGAAAGTATCATTGACAAAAATGAAAATTGGGTATCCTGATTAGTCTTCCAAGTTATTAACTCTTCCACAGATTAGTCATTGAAATACTGTTTGAACTGTCCTTGCAAAAAAGAGGTCCTCAATACAAAGAAAATAACAGCACAAGAGGAACTAGTATTTTAATGTGTAGTGCATTTTTAATGGATATTTCTTGTTATCCTCCCTATTTGTACAGTGGCTGCACTCCAACCACAGAAATGTAATAAAAACCTGACCACCACCCTTAAAGGAACTGAACTCATTTGGTAAAAAATAAAAGTTCTGCAGTCAGAATTTTTTAAGCATGGAAAGGAAAGTATAGTGATGAACTGTAGAATGGTTTGGGACGGAAGGGACATTTAAAGATCATCTAGTCCACTCCTGCCTGCCTTGGGCAGGGATACCCTTCATTAGATTAGGTTGCTCAAAGCCCTGTCCAACCTGACTTTGAACACTTCCAGGGAGGGGGCATCCACAACTTCTCTGGGCAACCTGTTCCAGTGCCTCACCACCCTAACAGTAAAAGATTTCTTCCTTATGGCCAATCTAAACCTACCCTCCTCAAGTTTAAAAATGTTGTTTCTTCTTCTGCCACTACAATCTTTGGTAAAAAAGTCTCCATCTGTCTGACCACATTAAGGTCTTCCTGGGAGCCAGGCTGGACAACCCCAATTCTCTTAGTCTTTCTTGGTAGGAGAGGTTTTTTCAGCCCTCTGACCATTTTTGTGGCCCTTCTCTGGACCTGCTCTAACAGGTCCATGTCTGTTTTGTACTGGGGACCCCAGAGGTGGATGCAGTACTCTAGGTAGGATCTCATGAGGGCAGAGTAGATGGTGAGAATCACCTCCCTCAACCTGCTGGCTATGCTTTTTATGCAGCCTAGGATACGGTTGTCTTTCTGGGTGGCACATGCACATTGCCAGCTCATGTCCAATTTTTCATCCACCAGTATCCTCAGGTTTTTTTCCACAGGACTGCTCTCAATCCCTTTGACCCCCAGCCTGTATTAATGTTGGGGATTGCCCTGACTCAGGTGCAGGACCTCGTGTTTGGACTTGCTGAACTTCACAAGGTTCGTGTGGGCCTGCTCCTCAAGCCTGTCAAGGTCCACCTGGAGGACCTTCCT
>NC_133976.1:29517538-29537538 GCF_047716275.1 Strix uralensis | reverse complement strand
CTGTATGCTAGAAAATCTTTTCCTTCAATACTTCTACAAAGCATTAAAATAATGACATCCCAACTATGATGCTTACTTATTAAGAAGCTGAATTATGCTGTTATTAGGGCAAAAGGAGGCCATGTCTAAGCATGTGGAAGATTTTTGATTCTAATGGGTCTATCCAGTTGTGGGTGCATTCATGCCATTAAAATACATCTTTTTACTTTTTTTTTCTTTCTTATAAAGAGCATGTGTGTATATATATATATTTCGGAGACGAAATGTTGTATTACAAACCTGCATTTGCAAACAGCTACTTAACAAGCATGTGAGAAGGAAGTGAAAATCTTGACCAGTCCAACTGTGTTTGAACAACCTGGTGAGAATCACTGTGCAATGTTCAGACAGAGGATGCAACATTACAGACCTGTTGCTCAAATCATGTCAATCTTCAGTTGCATCTCCAACCATGTCAATACAGTCCTGAGGAAAACGCTGCTATAGGTTTTTCTCAGTGTAGGGAAGTAAAATTCTCTGTGACGGTTCTTTGTTTCATATTCTCCTAACAATTTATATAATGGAAGAGCAGTATTTTTACTGCATTCAGGGCCTTCCTTAGTGGCAAACTGGACAGCAGAGCCTGAGCCTGAGATTTATTACAGATGTATAATGTTTACAGGGCAGAAGAGTCAAGGGGAATCAAATGAAAAATCAGTCACATGTCCCATTAAAAGTATAAACGGTACTCAAGAGACTTATTTGAGCTCCTAAATCCCTTCACAATTAAAGAAAAAGACCCTAAAATCAACAGATACCCTCTTTCAAACTTTATTTTTACGTATAATTAAGTATGCATAAATAACAAGAATATTGTGAGCTTAGGTGAATGTCAAGCTATTTCAGTTATTTGAGCTCTACACAACTGCATATGAAGAATTTTATCTAGGTATCCCCTAGCAGACTGTCAAAAGTAATGTACAACAATTTTCTTAAAAGATACATTTTAACTTTAATTACATATCTGAGAAATTATGGCATACACAATGTTTCATGTGTCAATGTTAAATCTCTGAAAATCAAGAGAAGCTAAAGCTCATCCACTGAAATTGAAAACAAATCAACAAAAATCAGTGGGCTCTAGTTATAGAAAGGACTGTATGTGTTAGCAGGATGTTGGCAAAAAACTTTCCCCTATTTCTTCTAAGCAGTATGAAATCTGGGCCAGCAAATAACAAAGCAGACAATCTGACTAACACTAATGTAAATGAAAATATTATATTGAAAGTTTTACCATTTCTACTTAAAGCAATTGAAGACTGAATGAATTGGAAGTAAAAAATCAGAAAGAGCAAGAAATTACTATTGGGTAGGGAAGTAGGGGGAGAAAAATCTGCTAGTCTGAAAAAAAACCTTTATTCTAAACTTTTAAGAATTATAATAAGAATTATTGTCCATTGTGTAGTCAAGCACTAATAATAGGGTATGCATTTGTTGTTACAGTCCAATTTAACACCCTACACCTGAAATATCAGTAAAATCTGTGGAAACTATTAATGCAGATCAAAAGCAGTGTGGCTCTAAATAATTTCAGTGAATATATTTAGGTAAGATTTTTAAAGACCCCTGAAGGTAGACAACCTTGTAGTATGTAGCCAAATAAACTAATATGGGAGCTAATATATCAAAGTGACGTTTGTCCCCCATAGCATAGCCATAGTCTGTAGCTAAACAAAAGAAAGTACCTTAGATCAGAATGCGGAAATCAAAAGGTAATAAAATCTCTGTGAGAAAACAGGGACAAAATACTACTAAAGGTTAAAAACATTTTTAAGTTCCCGTATCAAAGGCTAATATTCTCATTAGATGCATCCACCTGTGTCAAATAAAAGCTGAAGGAAAAATAAAAGGTAAACTTTTTGGTTTTAATACCACTTTTATTAGGAATCATGTGGTCATCAGCTTTTCAGCAGGTTCTTATGGCTTCCAAACTGTCTGAGGTCTAGAACACCTATTACAGGCAATTGAGCATGGGTGGTATTTACCAAACTCTACAGAACTGATACAGTGTTCACATTTTTACAGCAAATCTCACAAAAAAAATAAAGCTATGCTGTAATGTTTTGTATGCTTTTAATTTTTTAACAGAAATTATCTCATATTTTCCATATGAACATAATCATATTATTTAATTTTTCCCCTCTGTCCCAAATAAGATTATATCTTTTTTAATACAGTGAGCATTAGTAAGTGTATCTGTATATGTGTGTGTGTATATAAGTAGCGTTATAATAACTTGTTTTGTGTGGATCTGAATCAAAACTAGATCAAGCAACACTGCCTAGCTTTATGGTTCATTTTGTATTTCAGTAGCATCATTCCAGTCTTTAAAAAAGTATTGTACTGAAAAAGGAAAAATAGATCAAGATTTTCAAGGTCTTTCTGTTGATTCCTTTTGTCATATTTCTTTTCCCCTGTACAATGAATAATTAGATCCAGTACAGTGTAGAGGGGAAGCCTGTACTTCATACAACAGCCAGATCTATGGACTTTATTTCAGGATTGTTTTTTGTTTATTATACAGGAATATAGGGCAGGCACTGAAGTTAAATATTTATGTCATGCATACATTTTTATCCTATTTTTATTTCCTGAGGTTAGTAATAACCCAAGTGTTTTAGTGAAGGAAGTGTATTTTATTGCCGTATCATCATTACCCCTGAGCCCACAATTCATAACCTACAGGTAAACTTCTGTATCCAGCAGAAACACATGAAAGTTAATGAATGAGATTCAATAGATGCTGGAGTCCATCTGTGGGTATGGCCACTGAATGCAGGACTTCCCTCAGCCCAAGCTAGAGTCCTGGGGCAGTGGTAGAGGTTCTCCAGCCTCCAGTTGTACCTTCCATTTGGCTTCACGGCATCATTCCTGTATGGATTTTCTTCTGCTGGAAAACTGTTCATTGTATTTCTGCCATCTTGTTTATTTAAATATGTGCTCAGATGGGACAAAAACCCAACTTTTTTAATATATGAAGTAAAAAGTGACTCCTGAAGTTTGGTAAGATTCTTATCTCAAGACTAGTTCTGTTTTTCTCATGTTTGTGTTATTTAAGAAGCCACTCCAGGTTCCACTGTAAGGTAATTCTTATGCTTGACAGGCCAGTTAATGTAATTTTATTTGTTGAGAATTGGATACATATTACTTGACATCTGTAGTAATCTTTTCAGAATTTAATTCAACTTTTATGTGCTTTAAGGTAAGAAATATTTTAATAACATCTTATTGATTACTGGAATGTGTAGCACAGCCATCCTAACGTGTTGATTTCTAGTAATTATAGTAAAACAGCATGCCCAGTTGAAGCATTAATTCAGAATGGATATGAACTAGCATATCTTTCTTCCCCTTTCAGGGGGTGGGATACTTGTTAAATTTATCAGATGGGAAGAGACAGCAGATTGAACAATTTCAAATAGTAGAAAAAAAAGCTATAAAGTCCAGTGAAGAAGGAAAGCCAGATCTCTGAGACCAAGCAGTGACCATAGGATGGAGAAATTAGAAGTGGCATTCAAAGATGAGTAAAGTCAGTAGGACCAATTAATTAAGACAATGAACCAGAAGATATTTCATTTACCTGAGAACCTAAAAAGAAACTAATCACATTGTGAGCTTTTGCTCTGCTTCTTCTTCAGATGATATTATCATATTCATGAAAATGTTTCAGGAAAGAAATGCTGGAATCCCCAAATAAAAATGCTTTTTATGTTTTCATTATGTCTTTTTTCTTCAGGTGTCAGGTAAGTTCTCGAGAATTACAGCATATTCCAAAAACTAGGGGGAGCATAAAGAGACTTATAAAACCAAAATAACCAGTATCACTTAAAACTTGTTGGGTGTTATCAAGGACTTGGGAGGTGGCAGCATTTCACCCTGCCCTGTGACCTTTTGTACAAATGCCAATTATCCCATGATAGATGGGTACTAGAGAAAGACTTCATTTTACTCCTTAACCACACAGCAAAAGAATAGGAAATTCAAATGTTATGACAATGTTGCAAGTTCACAGGAGTACTGGCTAAATGTGAGCAGTATAGTCTCCTTTCTCATGCAACCAAGTTTTTGAGACAATGTTTAATCAGTGAGTTTGATTTCTTGATGTTTATCTTCATAAACAAAAGCTAAAGCTTTACAAGTACAGAGATACTATGAAAAATTAAAATTATCCATCCTGGCATTTTTGAACTACTGAATGTTCTAATTTGTGCGCTGTGACTCTGCATGTTCAGTTCTGTATTATTTTTTTATGCTCCCCACTCTGTACTTGTAAATTCATACATAAAGATGCAGCACTTTGTCAAATGAAATTATCCACCAACAAAAGTAATAACAGGATCTTCAACCCAGCATAAACAAGCATGCAGAACCACACATGTCATCTAAAATACCCATTACCAAACACAGCTGTCCACTTAAGCTCGAGGAGAGGAATTCCTTTCCTCAGTTACTCCAGCTGACTCTCAGATCTGCCTCTGAAAAGCCTTTCCTCGCCATTACAGAAACAAACTCATCTTGAGCAGGCACGAAGTGAGGACAAAGTAGAGCTGAGATGGCAATTTTTGGCAATTTTGTATGCAAAAAAAGAGTTATTTCAAAAGCCCACCTTTGTCAAATACTTTCTGAATGTGAGTGGCCTTCCTCTTCCCTCAGCAACCCAATGGTTTATTTCCTTGAATTATTTTGATGCTTCTCCTCCCTGGCTGTTCCAGAGTTAACCAATCAGCTCAGCCTTCTGCTGACTGCTGAGAATAAGGGCCATTTGCCAAGTCATTGACCTCTACCCCAAACAGGCTGATGGAGACCTGAGCAACATTCAGACTGCTTATGTAAAATACATACTGTAATGTCCAGTGGACAGGCTGGTGGTAGGGGCTGGAGCGAGGGAGAAGAGAAAGGTGATTCCAAATTTGCCTGCCCTGCCCAGATGAGATGTGCTGAAAGTTAGTTTGACTGGGGCAAACTGCTGACTGTTTCACTTTATTAAACAAATGCATAAATGAGGCAAATCCTGCTTTCTTACAAGTTTTGTTATGAAAGGTTCACACATCTTTGTGTGAAATGAAAGCATGACGCTAATCAACACCTCCTAGTCATTAGCATACACATTCTATATATAACTTCTTTTCCTTTGCACAGCGAGATCGCAACAGCTCTTTTCCCTTTCATTCAAACAGAAATTCTATCACTAATACATTTTCTGTTTGAAAAATGCAATAAAAAGATGTATATTTTTTTTGTTGATCCAATGTGATTCAGGCCAAATGATGGCAAAATAGGTACAGCATGACAGGAAAAGCAAAATTAAGCACAATGGAGTAGGCAAGGGCTCCGTGTCATTTTTGACCTCTAAAATGTTATCTTTTTCAGTCTTTGCATCCAATGTAAATGGGACAGTATCTTTCTATACAGGAAAAAGCTAGCAATTAGTGAACTAGGAAGACCATGATCTAGATCTTCAGATGGGACTGAATCATTATCATGTAATTACAGAGGTTGAAAAAATATTCACATACATGTGAGGTATCCACACGAGAAAAAAATCATGAAGTTGTGATAAGGTAGAGTTGGGGGTTTTTTTAGTTATGGTTGGTTTTCTTTGGATTACACAGCTTTGTTTTATTTATTGCATTGTTTATTGTATTGGGATTTCACTTTTTGACTGCGTTTTTCATAACTATCTTATGATTGTCACATTTTTAACTTTTCAGTTTCTTAACATTAATGTCTTCCATTAAACTTTGCTTAGAAAAGAAAGTTAAAAGTCAAAAGAAAGCCTATTTGGAAAGTGATTAATTGTGCTTCTTCATTAAATGTGCAAGTGGAGAATGACACCTTACAGACATTTTCATGTCTGGACCCAATTAGCTGCCCAGTAAGGCTGAAAACACGTGCATGCCAACACAGGTGGCCCCAGTCTGAGGCCTGGGCACTTGTGCTCATAATCATGCTGCTGTTTTCTTTGATAATGCAGGACAGAAGACCTCATTTATAAGATGAGAGCATTACATTTGAAAATAATACAGGGTATCTGTTTGGGGTTTAGACTACATGATTATGTGGTTTGGCTTTTTATTGCTGTTGTTCAGCAAGGTTAACCTGTTCAGAGAAACAAGAACCACCTGTTGGAAGTGTAAATGGGCTCTTATGTACAAACAAGAAACTTAATGAGATGCCAAAACCCTAAGTCTGAGCATCAAAACTTGTGGCTATAAAATGTGTGTGCAAAACGTAGGTTCATGCTGGTGGCAGAAACCAGGATACACAACTTGGCTCACTACTGAGTTATAAAACAATTCTGTGACAAACCTCTGGAACCACACTGCGCTTTTCACTCTTCTAAACTGATTTTGTTTCACTTCAGTTGGAAGAAACTCTGTTTAGAATCAACAAGATGCTCCATAAACATTGAGAAAAGAGGGAAGAGTGAATGCTACATGCTTTTGAGTGCATTTTAAAGGGTACCATGTAGAATTTATGCACTGAAAATAGGATGTTAACTACCCAAGCAGAAGGAGCATGATCTCTGATCATATAGTTATCAGAGTTTCATTTTTCTTTACCAAAGTGCTTGTAGGCTGTGAGAGACTGAAATGTCCTATGACCGTCTCAAAGCTTGCTTGTGTCTGTGCAAACTTCCAAGAGAAGCTGCTGCGGCCTGTGAATTGGTCTGGGGAGTGTCTCCCAGGGAAGCGGAAGTGTATTCAAGGATGCACCCCCCCACTTCTTTGCGGTTGCATTGTCAGACTCTTTAGACAAGCCTCAAAGGGGCAGAGGTGTGCTGAGCTGGCCCCATCCTGTAGCCGTTTGTGGCTCTACTGTGTAGGCCAGACCCCATGCATGCATTGCTAATGAACTGACAAGAGGCAAACGTTCCTGCCCTGAAGCCAGATGCAACAAAACCTGTGGGACCAGAGAAAAAAAAAACTAAAGGGGGGCAGATATGCTAATCAGTGGATACGATGCACTTAAAAAGGCAGCAGAAAATTTTGCTCAGTGTGCATCTACCATCAAAGCCAGATCCGTGTGCACCCACCACCGAAGAACTGAAGACTGAGGACCAACGGGACGTCGCTGGATCCATGGTGGTGACTATTCTTGCAGCCCTATCCTGCATCCCTGCTTTATTTCTGTCTTTTCCTTCCATTCTGTCCTATCACTACCCCTCTTCACCTTTTTAATAATAAAAACCTGTTTTGAGTATACGACATTTGACCTTATTTGTGTCTTAATCTCACTCTTGGGATCGTATCGAAACCTCCCCCGACATTGGATCGGGACATAGGCTACCTGTCTGATCATCACCGGAGACCAGCCAATCCAAAAATTAGCCTTTCACATATCCTAACTGCTTCTGGGCTCTCCTAGGCTACTTCTAGCATTGAATAACAGAGATAAATTCAGTCTACTAAACTATTTCTCAGTAGAGAATTTAAAAGTTGCTGGTGGCTGATAAATACTAGAACATTTTTTAACCAGATAGCATATAAATCCCTTTTTCTTCTCTATTAATAAATCAAGAACAAAATGCTCTTTTGTCGTATTGTAGTGACAAGTCAACAGAAGCTATAAATATGGGAAAGCCTGTTGGGATAACACTGCTTGCACTCTGGCTTTCATTCCATTTGCCTTGCTCTCCCTGAACGCTTTTACAATAGCATGTAGGAAAATACTTTATTGGCAGGTAAACAAAAGTCTAGATGCAACTCTCCTCCTAAACCAATAGCCCTGCAAAAAGAGGATAAAAGAAAGAAAGGGGCTATGTTGCCTCAGTAAAAGGCTCCTTATCTGTTATGAAAATTAACCCCTTTGGAGGTGATATAGTTTAATCTGTGGCTTTGCCAGGCTGGAGTGCGACCTTGTAGGAATTTTGCATGGCAGTGCCCATTCAGGAGTGAGAGCAATGTACTGCAAAATAGGCAGTCTGCTGAAGACAGGCACACCTGTAGCGGCACAGATCCCAGTGGGATGGCTGCCTGGGAGAACTTGCTGGCTGAAAATCAGCTAGAGAACATGCTAAATATACCAGCCGTTGGTCTGAATTGGGCACCTCACTGTCACAAGATTGCTATTTAGCTAAAGCTTCCCTACTCTATAGTACAGTAACAGAAATGACTATATGATGGACCTACTGTAAATATGAAGACAGTGCCTGTGGGTCCATAATCTTTGGCCCCTTGAGGCCTGCAAAGTTGTAATTTCAACCACAGACCAAATGTTTGGCCACCCTGGAGAATAAAGAATGATGGAGAGAACAAAGTATGTAGAGAAGGGTCCAGTCAGCCTGGGAGAGGACTGATACATCCTTTCTTTTTGCTGATGCCTGAGGATTGAGTCCCCTGAACCATGTTTCTGGCAGAAGATTCCACAGCTATGAAGATCAGACTTCTTGTGTTTAGGTGGAATACTATTTACTCATTAATTACGAACCAAGAATGTCAGTTTTTACTAGTACTAGAGACCTACCATTCAGGGTTTGGAAAAAAACATGTTCAAGCTCTCTGCTCCTAATCTATAAAAATGTGTAACTGTCACAAATAAATTGTTTCAAGGACATGGAAACATGCTGAGCAAATAGATCAAATTTTGGATCAGATTAGGAGCTATTTCAGTGCAAAGAAACTATATATTTGAAACTCCTTGAGTTTAAAATTCCTTGATCCCCAAATCCCACTGATTTTCTCCCTTTCTGTGCCATGGTCCTTCTGCTGCTTGCATGATTTTAAGGTATTTAAATTTTCCCTAGAGAAGATCACAGGCTCATTCTGCTGCAGACTGTACAAACACAGTGAAAAAGCCGTTCTCCAGAAGACTGTAAAGGCTTACAATCAACATATATAGATATGTTGATATAACAAGATATAACAAAACTCAGTACATGAAACATTTACAAAGAGAAATGATCTGGTCAAGGTCAGCGGAAAGATCAGTTGCAGAACCAGCAATATCATTCCAGACTCTGGACTGGCAATCAAGGGCAATAGTCACTACTCTGTAGTTGCTAGATCTCTTTATACACAATATGACTTATAGCCACAAATGCAAATGTATCAAAATAATTTCCACTCAATTGTATTCTCCTCTGTAAATCAGAAACTAGAAGCTATTGCCATGCACTCAACAGCATCAGTATTAATTGGTCCCATTTCATATTCTTTTTGTCTGACCAATGCAGCTTGACAGTCTCTAATGGGATTTTCAGATGCACACCATGGATTCTTAAGTGATCACTTTTTCTCCCCAAACATATGAGTTCTCTCTTATTCAGACCTACTTCCACACCCTTCTGGTACCTAATTTCCAAGCACACAATGAAATGCGAATTCTTTTTAATCTGTTTTTTCCCTGACAGTAATTGCAGACACATCTAAATATATGAGTTAATCTAACTAATGTTTTTCTCTAAATGCAGCTCTATTTCATTCACTCTTTTAAAACTTATTTTATAAACTAAGTATTTTATATTTAATGATATTAGTAAAATTTTACAAATTTAAAGACAAATTAAATATATTCTCTCCACACCAGAGGTCATACTTAGTCCCTGTAGCTTGAGCATATTACAGATAGATGAGACTAATTATCAGGAACCCAGCAAGGACAGAGAATGTAGCTTGCTTGGTGAAAAGGGAATGTTGAAACAATTTACTGAATACCCCTTATCCTTTGGACTGATGCTGTATTCCTAGGATTACATATCTATGTCCTTGATGGATATTCTCCATTGAGTGGAGACTGCCATTGCTCCAAAGTATAGACACTGTAAAAAATACGGATTAAAAGCCTGCTATGAGTACCAATTGCAGTTCTAAATGGTGTAGAAAATAATCTGGGCTAATCAATATTGTCATTAATGTTTTTACATTCATAAAATCCCAATTGTTGTAATGCATGAAACCAGCAGTACATTTACCAAATAAAATATCCTTTCATGCCTGACAAAGGAGCAATGAGGTAGGCTCTTTTTGATTGTTGACTCAATATTATAGGATGTTTACAACTAAATCTATATTCATATGTAATGTTTGTGAAGTACTCCATTATTTTTAAAAAATGGATCACATTATTATTTTGGAAAGTGTTGAATTACATAAACATCATCACAAAGCCTGTCTGCTTAACTCTTCTCTGTGTTTATGTAACATTCACTGTTTCATTTTTTGGCTTATCCTAAAGCCAAATTTGATTGTGAGATCTGCTAGATATAAGACCACACAGGTTTTAAAAATTTTTTATTTAGTTTGTAAGGGATGTTAAAAAATGTCCAGGTATTCTTTTGGAAGAGGGAAAACCTGTGTCCATTTAATTTGCTCTATATTTTAAACCACTTAAATCCATTTTATCATTACTCATACTCTATGTATTATTTACTACACATTGAGCAAGCCAACGAATCTAAATGACAGTACCCTTACTCAGGTTTGTACCCTACACTTGTAGTGATAGAAGTTCAGATATCCTCTTGCAGGTATTGCCTTCAAAGCTGTTATACCTACTGCATGAAAATACTCTGGCAGACTTCACTGAGGCTCTATCTTAATCTTAATTCTTTTCCCTAGCTTGTGGATCTTGTTTCTCTAACCTTTCTGAATAACTAAGATCATTGTATTGCTGTGGCACTCTGCTTGCCCTTAGCTGCACCTTCTCCATTTCTGTAATATCCTGTTTTATAATAGGGTGACCTGCACTGTGCCGTTTTCTTAATATGGACTCATTAGTCTCTTGGACTATGCTAGAATAATTTCCTCAAATTTCTATTGAATAATCATATCTATACTTTTCCAACATATTGTTTGCTTTTACCTCTTTTTTTGGCTAATAAACACTACACAAATTAGCTCACATTTTTTTTTCCCAGCAATGTAAAAGCCCTTCTTTTCTCAAGTATAGTAGTTTGGTTTAAATCAGAGGCATGTGGCGGCCATCGAGATTATTTTAGCGGTCTCTTTCTTTCTCCCACTAGAAGCCAGACATCCCTCCCTCCACCTCCTGTCCATTCCCAAACTGTCTCTTCATTCATCCTTTCTCCCCACTCCCTGGAAGTCCCTCATATGTTGTGTCTAAGGACTCCACGATGAGTACTGAAAGCCAAGAACTGCCTTACTTAGAGGCTACAGAGTGATGGGGACAAGAGGTGCAGAAGGGTGTGAGGTCCATGGTGGGACGAGAGGAACCCTTTGTAAGGAGCCAGAGGGGCAGCTGATGGAGATGAGAATACTGGGATAGGGGATGGATTTTATGGCATTTAAATTCCCTCTAGAGAAGATAGCAGGCAGGGACAGAAGAGGAAGAAAAATGAAGCCACTTGGTCAATGTTTGCATCCAGGTGGGAAAAAAAAGTCTTACAAATCCAAACCTGTTTCCTTAAAGTACCACTGCCAAAGCACACGCTCATCTTCACAGTGCTTACACTTCAAACTTTACACCTGTTCATTGAGACAGTTACCAAGTCACCAAGCCATTATTCAAATCATGCTTGTACATATGACTTCTTAAAATGAGCTAAAATGGGGGAAAAAAAACCCCAATCTTTTTTCACATGGCAGTTTTTTGTAATTGTATGTGAGTCCCACAAGGTGACACATTCTAAGTACATCACCATCTGTTTTATCAGATCAGGCTCTCCATAGATAATTGTGATGCTGAGATCAAAACAAGACTGGTAAACTTCTAGTTGCAACAGGTTTTGACATATAAGCTCCAAAAATGGGATTTGAGTACTGATACAAACAGCTCCGAAGGTATAAAATGTCTGATAAAAATTGGATAATGCCTTTTGATATCAGAAATTCTGTATGTTGCATGGGGTTTGTAAGTCCCATATTTAAGAATTCAAACCAACATGGAAAAATAAATCCATGAACATTATAGCATCACTGTCCTAGGGAGAAAAGGATTATTTCTACTCAAAGACCATTTTTATAGCCCTTACCTTTCTTCTGTGAGGGGATTCCAAATTGTGTTTTGAGGTGGAAATTGGTCATGTTCTCCTCAAGAAAAGCCCAATAAAAATGCCAAATATTTTAATTCCACACACTGTGTTTAACTGGACAAAAATTAGAGGAAGGAAACTTACAAAAACTCAAATCTATAGCATGAGGAGGATGAAAATAAATAATTTGAAGTAATTTTTACTCTTTGCCCACAGTACCCTGTTTGGGTGGGTGCAAGAGGGTGGGGCAAGAGAAGGGACAGCAGGCTTTTCACCATGTTTACCAACATGTAATGGTGGTGGCAAGGTGGAAAGGAATTGCATGGTTTCTTCTCTATCCCAGGACAAATCACATTTTTTCTGCCACCTCTAAGGACTAAGCATGCATGTACCACCATCTCAGATAGCTGCAAAGCTGTCATATGATGTACACTCTCTGGGTGAGTCTCCTGCCTTTGTCTGCACTCTCCAGGCAGTGGAGCATGAGGGTGGCTCTCCAGATTAACTACACCTTACCTCTCCCAGTCTCCCTTAGACACTTCAACGTGACCCAGAGCACAGAGTTAGTCGCAGTTAGTTTAGAGGTAATTTTGTTTATTTCTTTCTAAACGCAGTGTGTGTTTTGTGGGGCGTGTCTCTTTTGCCATGTAAACTGTAGCTTTGGGATAAATCATCTGTGCAGATCTAAATCTGTGACCATCCCATACAAAGATGCTGGCTGAGTAGGAAGGATGTTACAATGTCAGATGAAGTCAACATACTATTAAACAGGAAAAGGGGAAGGCAACACAGATCTACTGCACAAAAAGCCCAATTGTTAATGTTGGACATCCAAGAGAACCCACACTCCTTGTAGCTCCCTATCTGCTAACATTAAGGTTCTGCTTCAGCCATCCCAACCTAGAAAAGCAGAGAGGTTTAACAGCACAAGCGCAACAGTTGTTAAATCTTCAGTAGGCCTGAGAGCTGGACCATCTTTCTCCTTCAGAGACTGAGTTGTGCTCTGAGAGGTACATCTGAAGGTAGATCTGGAACTTTGCTTAAATATTCTAAAGTCCATCTTTTAAAGAAAAAAACCCACAACATTTTTCAGTGTTGATCTTCAAGAGGTTTATGGCACAAAACTTCTGTTATACATTTTTGACTTGCTAGTTTCAGCTGCTAATATTTCATGCTTTATATTTGCCTTTTGTTACATGTTCCTCAAGATGCATATTAGTCAGCATCAAAATATTATTCTGTAACTCACAACAGATAGAATATGGGTAGTGCCAAGCAGATTATTCCGTGTAGCTTTTTGGTATCAGACACAAGGGAATATCAGCATGAGAGAGATTGGATTGGGAATATCAATTTGTAATTACAAATTATATTTAATTAAAAAATTATAACAGATTAGCTATACCATTACTTTCTGTAATTTTCAGAATCACAACAAAAATATATTAGTGCATTATGCTATCTTATCTTCATATGTAGTGATTTGTTTAACAGCACTTTGCATAAATTAATGGAAAGCAGGAGGGTCTCTACAAGCACGAGGGAATTCACAAGACAAAATGATAGGGAATCATTTAATTTCCAACCCCACTATGTTATCCGTAAAGAAAATTATGCCCATGCTCTTTACTTCTACTGGCATAGGAATATTGCCACAGAGGGGTTGCAGTATGTGCCATCAAGAAGGCAAGCTTGTGAATTAAAAACCCAAATTTATATCCATGTTCAATAATAACAAAAGGTGTTGGAATATTTTTTACAGAAAGCCTACTTTTTACCTTTTTTAAACCTTATTTTAAACCTTTTTAATGTTTAGAACTCTTAGGTTCACAGTTAAAACCAGAGTTTTGAATAGAAAATTAGATGAACTTCTGTTATTTTACTACAAATCAATTTTATTATGAGAAAAGAGAGAGCAGCTAACATAGATTAAGGCTCTACAACTGAGAAATATCAAGCAACAAGTGTAGAGCCAACTGGGAGGATGATAAGGTGTACATCTCATATTTTTTGTACTAGTAAAATTGGAGTTGTCAGCATCTAAATAAATTTCTGTACTAATTGTTCTTCTTGAGGTTCTCATATTCTTCTTGTCTTTAGTGTCTTTTCCCACAGCCCTGTTGTCTTCTGCACATGCTGGTGCATTTTTAGCCCTTCTGCAGTTTGATCGCTTCTTCAGAGAAGCATCCCGTCTGAAGTTCTCTGTCTGCTGTGCAGGAGACCACCAGTAAGGCCATATACCTACACTAACTCAGTTTGTGCCACACCCAGCCAGAAGGTGGTCTGGATGCAGAGCTGTATATAAATCTATTAACAGGTCCACTGTTTCTGCCATGTGATAGTCAATGAGCCGCTAAGAGGTTTTCTGATAACAAAGGCTAATTAACCATATGTGGAGAAAAAATTCTGTACTAAGCCACTAGCTTAATATCTGGGATGTTTGCTGTATTGTACTACTCTGGGAGAGCAAAACCTTTTCCTCTTATAAAGGTCTTTGGAATGGCTCACTTAAAGACTATAACCTCCATTTTTAAGAAATTAACCTCAACAGAGCTTTTTTCTAATGGTCTTGGAAAGATGACCACCTCATTCATTCCATTGCCTTCACTTCATCTTACTGCTGAACTGACTTCATTTTTCACTGGTATTCAACCTTAAAAAAATAAAATAAAAACCCTCTGACAGTGCCAGAGTTCATTTATGTCTAAGCTTTATATAGCTATAATCTAGCTTCTACAGAACAAGCCCCTTGAAGGCCTTTGGAGGTTAAATATCTGTATTTAGATCCTTATCTTTCCATTACTCAATATCCCCATCCCTTGCACTTTGAGCACTGGTTATGATTTGCCCTCATGTAAGACCCTTGCTCCCTTATTCATTTTTGCCTAATGTGGTTTTCTTCATTGTTCTGACTACACATTTTCCACTTCTTATTATACCTCAGACATCCATCCAGACAGAGTGAATTTGACAATTCACATCTAAGATTTTATCTTGATTTTTCTTTCTGGAGAAATATCAGATTGAGTTGGACTTCCCTACCAGATAATGATGTGCAATGAATCAGCTAAGTAAAAAGTACCTTACCTAACCTTTTCTGACTGTCCAGCTTGGCCTCAAGGCTAAGAGGGAAGACTGTGAAACAACATGAGCTCAGGAAGAAGCCCTGTAGTAGAGGAAGGCACCAGTCACTAAGGGAAATTGGAGGCGCATGCTGAAGCTGGGTAATTACAAAGCTTGGACGCAGATGTGTAATAAGCAGACACCAAATGACTGCAGAAGACAGCTAAATGGGCTAGAATCAACAGAAACTACATATTGATTTATTCATAGTTATGGTGGGGAAGAGACTACAAATAGCCTCCTGGAGACAGACAGCCAATGGATAACGCTGCATTATCTGGTAGCAGATATATTAATATACTCTACACAGGGAAACTAATCTGGGTTTAGTAGGCTACCTGAGTACTGAAAGGTACACGGTGTATTGATGTGAGCTGAGAAACTTGCAAAAGGTTTCATTTTTAATAAGAGAGTGGACTGACTAGGAACTATAGGCACTTAAGGTACATTAGCTCTTCTCCGAACTTGTCCCAGTAGCTGTGGCCATGTATGAAAGAAGGCCAGTGCCTCAAAGGGATTTCTATATGGTAAATCAGTTCAGAAATGCCATTGGTAGCATCTATTTTCTGGTATGTATGTCAAATATTCCTAGTACAAAAGGGACTTCTCTTGAGTTCGATCTTCCAAGCTGTACTGCACAACAAACAACATAAACCACAGTTTTCAACAGAAATAACACATTGACCCAAACAAAACATTGACTATTTGTGGTAAAAAATGCAGACATTTTTGAAACACAGGAAAAAACATCTTGTTTGTCTCTCCTATTTCTTTCAGTAGATTGTACATTGAATGTAAAAGGATTGTACATCAAAATTTTAACCAATACTATTGGTTCAGTGTGAGTTGTTAACTACTTACTTTACTGACAAAATTATTGCAGAAATTGCAAATTTATATTTCACACTTGCATGAAGTAGCACTTCTCTGTGAATAAAAGTGTTACTGATTTTGGAGATGTTACATCACTTTTACCAAAGCTTTAATACAAAGTAAAAATGTTTTCTCCTAGAAAACTCCACAGCTGAGGCCTGAAACTCTCTGTTGGATAAAGAACTCCTATCAAAAAGGGGAGGAAATGGAAACAGTAAGTTTATTGTTTAAAGATAACCCCATAAAACTTTTTTCTCAACATATATTTCCCTGAAAATAAATGCCATTCATGAATTTTATAGTTTCAGTATGGGAACTTTGTTTATGAATACATTACAGATTCATATATAAGAACACTGTGTGTCCATAAGCTGCTCGTGTTCAACAACCTGTGTGAAATGCATTAATTTATCTTAGGCCAGCTATCAACAGGTGGTGTCATCTCCAGCAAAACATCCTCTGTTCATGACACTGATTTTAGGCATATTCTATTAGCATGCAGGCGAACAGATATTGCTAACAGCTTCTTTTAGCTAAAAAAATATACTATGGAGGATTCAAGCTGTGAAGTTGCCAAACTACTCATTAATGTCATCAAGAATCAATGTGTTGGAGGAAGGGGAATGTTAGTTTCAACTATCAGTGCTTTTTAAAGAAGTAGTCCTGATCCCGCTAAACAAGTAACTAACTGGTTTCATTGAAAACTGTACTTACTTACACCAACAAGTACATAAAGGTTTCAGGGGTGAAATTCAGAGCTCATTGAAATCAACGGCTAAACTGCAT
The DNA here is from genome assembly GCF_047716275.1 of Strix uralensis. Taxonomy (NCBI): domain Eukaryota; kingdom Metazoa; phylum Chordata; class Aves; order Strigiformes; family Strigidae; genus Strix; species Strix uralensis. The sequence goes on along the minus strand of NC_133976.1, from coordinate 29,520,785 downwards.
TTGATGCTAACAGAGCAAGAATTCTCCTTGATCTTCCTTTCTCCATTCTACGAAAGTCTGCATGAATTCCTTCTCTGCTGCAGTCCCATGGGATTCACTGGGACACTCTGAAGAATCCCATTCTTCCCACAGCATTTTATATAGCAAGAAGTAACTTGACAAGCTTCAGTTGTCAGGAAATGTATTGAGGGAATGTCTGAGAAATAAAGAAGGTCCACGTGCACATACATTGAGCATGATTTTTATCTTAGAGGTGATGTGTCTCAAGCAGTTGAAAGGCAGACACAAGAGTGGCATGTTGCACAGCCCTCCCACTTTCTGCCTACCTGGCTGATTTGCAGCCATCCTGATGACTGCCACTTTCTTGGCTATTAAGACACCAAGAGTGCTCAAGCAAAGCAGAAATTGCATTTCAGAGCTCCTCCCTCTGCCACACCAACAGCTGTACAAGTCTGGTCTTAGCAATGGCTGTAGGAGGTTCGCAGTGTAGGTACAACCAGACTAGACCAAAGTAACATCATATATCTTGAAGGCGTCTGACCTTACTTAGTCTAGTCAATATCAGAAATTAATCCACTATGATCTAATATTTTTTCTTATTTTTATGACTAATATTTTTGCTTTTTTTTTTAATGACCTTAAATATAATAATAACCACATTGATGGAGCTCCAGAAAACTAATTAATTTGTGCTATTTTAAATGCTTGTCATTTCCAACAGCCAGCAATGTTGTTCAGAATTTAAAAATTGAGCTCGGTGTTTTTCTGATTAAAATACTATAGCAGAATAATAAAACAGAAAATAGCTAAGAAGAATGGTGTTCATGCTTTGAAGTTTTAAAGCAACAAAAGTAAAATAAAATCTAATCCTACTCCATGCACTTGTTGGTGAAAAATGCAAAAATTAAAGAATAATATAAAAAAAATGTCTTTACAGAAGGAAAATGTTTCATGGCCAGCTAACAGGAAAAGCTGAGCTCACCAATGTAACAGAAAGGCATTTCAGGATTCTGGGTAATGTCCTTCAGACAGAGTCCCATTCTGTTGAGCAGAAAAAAAGTGTTGTTGAGAAGGCTGCCCTCTGAGAAGACTCTGCTATGGGCACTTCCAAAGACCAGTTTTGGTTTTGGAAAGATTAGAAAGCCCCATTGTAAGCAGCATAATGGGTGAAAGTATACAAACGTAGCTTGGAGGAGGAAATCAGCTGTTTCCTTGGAAGATTTTGGAGGAAAAGCTTTCATTTTCTAACTGAATGTTTGAAGTGGTGTGCAGATTCTGGTTTATCTTTTACATGAATACTGTGTGTAATATTTTCTTTCTTAATAGTACCACTTGTCTCTATGTAATTTCCTTTATAACTTGAGAAATTCAGTAATATTATATTACATTATATTCCATCTGATCCTTTTTTTTTTTTTTAAGAAACTTCTTTGTTGTTGTTGTTCCCCAACAAAACTAAAATTGTATCTATTTTTGACATTACAGTTTATGGGTAAAACACAAGATGTCAGAGAAAAGCAGGAGAAATTGTGTTTTATCTCAGTCATGGCTGACCAATGCCAGTATTTTCAGATATTTGAGGCCATTTGGAAAAATAAGTACAATTTTCAAACCAAGCAGGTCCTTAGTCCTGACTTGCAAATGAGGATTTAGGGAAAGGTCTATTAAGGTGGGTGCGTACAGACCTGAGTTTCTCTTCCCATGCTCCAAGCAGTCTGGCTGGGAGTCAGCTCCAGACTAGCACCCATATAGCTGGATTTGCTCTATGCTGTATTTTATGTAATATGCCCTGTCTTCCAGCATATGGAGGTGGTCCTAATCAGCCCCCCAGCAGGGACATGTCACCTTGCACACTGTGACTTGCTGACTCAGCCACAGTTTCTACATTAGAGTAGTGTTGCCTCTGAGGCTGCTCTCTATTAACAAACTGGCAAATTATGTGTAAAATATTTTGGAGAGGCCTGCCTTTAGTACTTTAGTCTGCTTGTCCTTATCTTCTTAGAGAATCCATCATGATGCAATGGCAACTGGTGTTCTGTAGCATGATTTGCTATGAATACAGCTTTGGTACCATGTTTGCTTGTCCAAACCATTTGCATATCTTCAGATCTTGAAGCCTGAAGTGACATGGCAGAGAAAGCAAAGCTTGTAGAGCCCCCAGTGCTCTTCAACTGAAACAAGACAACAGGCTGCTCAGGCAGACACCACACATATTTCTGCTTTGCAGATTGATCAGAACTCTGCTAAGTGGTTTGTGCCTTCTCCAGACCTGCAGCACAGTCAAGCATGTTTGCACATTTCACAGGGTGCTGTAGAACTGTTAAGGGATGAGTAGTTACTGATTTTGCTGGGACACTTTGTGTTAACAGCTTCTAGTTCCAAACTATGGGGAATAGGAAGCAATGTGTTCTTAGCAAAGGTCTATTGGACCCTTAATTCACTCCCCTGCTGATCTCACCAGCACGAGTTTGTTCACCTTCAGATCACATTGGTGAGCCTTATAATTTTGTCTATTCAGATTTTTGACAATGGGAGATGGTTGGGTACAATACTAGGGTATTTGTTCAAGTTCTTTAGGGTGAGATACTGCCCACATAAGATTTTATTCAGCAATCAATCTTAATGCTGGCAATTACTAACACAAACCAGAGCAATGTCACCTTACTTTCTAGGCCAGTTAACAGGTGACACATTTCCATGTTTTCCACTGTAAACTGCTGTGGGAAAGGCTGATGTGTTAATTGTGAATGCAGTAAGTTACACATATCACAGTAAACATCTGATATATCAGGTTTATTCCTGAAAACTTTAAAGAAATAATTATTTTTTACAAATCAAAATAGGTACCAATCTTAAACTTATATATTTGTTTCATTTGAAATGAAAACCTCTTTCTTCACTTTTGAAAAAAAGATATAAACCAAAGTACTGCAGAAATGTCTTTGCTAAATGAAATACTGAGTGCATGGTGAAAAATTAGGTTCTTTATTAGTATCTACATAAAATCATATGAAGTCAAAGAAGAATGTCAAAAATTTTTCAAATCCTGTAGAATTAAATTTCTTGTGCATTGGTTCTGAAAGAAAATTACAAAAATCTGTTAGACCATTCCTCACTTTTTTGACACTGATTTTTAATCCAATATTTTTTTACCCTTATATTTTAGAAACATATGTGATAATAGGCATACAAAATCCCGCTCAATTTTTTGAGTTAATGATGTCACTATACTATATTTAGCAAACAA
>NC_133976.1:29182538-29192538 GCF_047716275.1 Strix uralensis | reverse complement strand
TGGACACAAAATACGTTCTAGCAAACCACTGCTGATTCAAAAAAAAAAAAAAAAAACCCAGCTGTAACTCAAATAAATCATTTTGTGGTTTGAATCAAGCATTTTTCATCCCTTTATTCAGCATGTAGCACGCAGATTAATGGATATGCTTCAGTAACTTCGACAGTGTGTGTTCACTGAACAATTGGACCACCAAACAAGGGCTTCTTCGGTCTATTCTCACATCAATGAGACACTCAAAAGAGTTCCAGATTACTCCTTTCTCCAACTCCACTCACAAGAGTTCGCTCTGAGTTGTAGACATTTATCTGACGTGACTGATAAGTTTGGACAATTATTCTCCCTCTCTCTGGAGATCCACTTTGGCCCTTGCAACTGTAGATCAATTGAATAATATTATAAGACACAGTGTGCATGGACAGCTAGAAGAATCAATGTAGTAAAAGAGGTTTAAAAGCCCTTCAGTCAGTTGGAAATAGAGAGTAGAGCTGGCATCACTTTCAGTTAGGGAGGTATCTACGTTTCTCAGTACAAGCTTAGGCTTTGATTTCCATAGTTGCATACATAAAACTACATTCATGTAACGTGTATGAACAACTGCTACTGTAATTGCACACACAGGCAGATTACCTACCCACTTCTTTGTTCCTGCAGTTTCTGCATATTTTTGGCAGTTATGGTCATTGGGTAGGCAGTTTTGGAAATCTGGCACATGTTGCAATTATTCAAGCAATAAGTCCTACAATTGAAGAGCCAGAAGCATAACCTCATTCAGGAAAATCAAAGGAAAAGTACCTTTTTACTGATTCTCATAAGTTGTTAATTGTAGCACAAGGAGGACCATATATATTGAAGCTGACCTCATACTTCAAATGTGTTCCAGGAGGGATCTCCAAACTAAAGACAGAAAGGAGAATCTGAAGGGTATCTGAAGCAGCCACAACATAACATGCAGCAAGTGTTCAGCCAGGAAAGCACTCTTGGCATCTTGAGGGCACAAAGGCAGAAAACCTCCAATCATTTCCATGTTGTCAGGATTCTTCAGGTGTCAGATTGGACTTCTGAGGTGCTGAAAGACTTTGACACTCTATTCATTCTTCTGATCACTATAAACAGAAGATGAAGCTTAGGAGGTAATGTTGGGATTTGGTGTTTCCTTATCACACATAGCCCATCTTGAAATAGAAAATGTTTTCTTAGTTCAATGCTAGAAGGTGTCCCTGGAATTTCAATGTAGCGCAAAGGCAGTTCTTTCTGAAAGAGTTAACGTCTACTATTATTTCATCCTCAGGCAACAAATCTGTGGGTGCATGTGTTTGTGTTGCATGTGTTTTCATAAATATACCCACAAGGGAGGAAAATCAACCTGTATCCAATATATCAGACATCTAGCCCATTTGATGCACTTTAAGTTATTTATTTTAAATTTTAGGGACTTATTACCAATCTTCTCAAACTTTCTCTGCTTTCTTCCAAAAGTTCTGGAAAATTTACTGCAGGCATAGGCCTAAACAGAGCTCACTGTCCCTCATATACTGGCTGAAAGTAGTCCTTTCCACAGGCATCCTGTCTGCTTGCAGAAGCTCCTTTTGTTCTGATGAAGCTCTGTTGCTCTGAGGTCTTTGTCCATGTGGGATCTACAGCATTGGAACTGGCCAGTTGTCACAGTAAGATGCTTATAGGTCTCTCCTGAGTACGTATCCTAAAGCTCTGAATATGTGTGTATTTGCAGGAATGAATGTAACCCACTTCAAATTGTAACTTAGGTCATAGCATGTGAGCCTCTATATATAGCTCAAGCAGTTCACAGAATTGGCAGGTTACTTTAAATGACAGGGACTCAGTAGGTGAAAAATAGTCTTGTATTCCCTTATAAGGGTTATCAGGCAAAACAAAAGTAATCAGTTCTAGTAATCTCATCTATTAATTTTTCAAATTCTGACAAGCAAATTTTGGCTCTGCATACACACATGCACATGCACACACACTATCATATTAGTGTTCTATTTTTAGCACATCTTTCAATATCTGCATTTTATTATATAATTAGCCATAGTTCTCACTTTATCACAAAATTCCTATTAATACAGATGGGAGTTTTGCACAGGGACCGAGGACCAGATATTGCTGCGTCTTTTAACTATGGCACCATCCCAGAAAGAACCACATACATTTCCAAAACATATCCCCTGGTAAAATAAATGTGTAGAAAATGTGACTATGTAACGAGGATACAATGTTAAATACAGTGTAAAGTATAAAAATAAGTAAATAAGAAAGAGTGTATGCTATTCCGTCTCACTGCAGCTGCTGAGTATGAAGTATTTACTACAGATTTCTGAAAATCCTAGTCTATAGTAAGCTCTTAAAATAAAACCATGAACACCGCAAACACTTAAAAGATGTTCAGAAAATTGTGCAGGATAGCTCTAGAGAAAACTTTTGAGAAAAGTCTCATAATACATGTGAAGATTAGCAAATAGGTTTCATACTGTTGTCATTACTATTATGATTAGCACTTCAAAGGATAAGGTGTGGAAGCAAGGCTTTAATGAAGTGTCTCTCTAATGGAGAAGCTCTACATGATCTACTCCGTGTATGTCCTCTGAACTTTCTACACAGAAGTTACCTCTCCTGTTTCAGGAGACAGGGGTGGGTTCATCGGGAGTGGTGGTTGTTACAGAGGCTACAGCTGACTACTACCACTTTGTGACATGGTGTACTCTTCTCTGTGTCACCTGTTAATCAAGCTGCATCTACTTTGACTGTGTTCTCCTGTATGTAAATAAAAAAAGGCACCGTACTCTATAAAATGTATTTACAGTAAGCTGGCAGATAGTAGAGAGTATGCCTTGTTTTCTGTCAGGGGAAAGAGAGTTAAATAGAAGATGAATTCAATGAAAGGACAAGGGCTTCTAAATAAATAAAATGATGCAAAACCACTTATATTCTCTATATTATTCTCTTGTCCATCCATGGTACATTTCTTTTTAAAGACCTTTGGTTAAAAAGCTTTTATACAAATATTTGCAGAACTGAAGCCAATGTCCTTTAAAAAAGTAACTTTAATTAAAAAGAAATTTTTAGGTCCCCATAGCCCTTAGGAGTTTTAGCATCTTGATTCTTAAGTTTTCCCAAATCCTCAAGCTTCTCAACTAAGAGTGGGAAGAGTTTAGAGCTCTATTTTTCAGAAGTATCTAGAAACTAAAGATGCAAGGAATGACAACTCAGTGCCTGAGAGTCCTGGTATGGAGAATCTTAGATTCATAGAGTACCCTGAGTTGGAATAGGCCCATGAGGATCATTGAGTTCAACTCCTGCCTCTACATGGGGCAATCTAAAAGTTAAACCATATAAAAAACAGTTAAACTATAAAGTTGAGCATTGTTCAAACACTTCTTGAACACTAACAGGCTTGGGCCCATGACCACTTCCCTCAAGAACTTGTTCCAGTACTTGACCACCCTCTCAGTGAAGAACTTTTTTCTAATATCCAATATGAATTTCCCCTGAAGTAGCTTTAAGTCATTCCCTCACTGGACACCAGAAAGAAGAGATCAACAACTCCCTCTTTGCTCCCCCTCATGAGGAATTTGTATATACAGCAAAGAGATCACCCTTCAGCTTCCTCTTCTCTAAGCTGAATAAATGAAATATCCTCAGCTGCTCCTCATAAGTCATGACTTCTAGTCCTTTCACCATCTTTGTTGCCCTCCTTTGGACACATTATAATATTTTTATATCATTCTTATATTGTGGAGACCAAAACTGCACACAGTACTCAAGGTGAGGTCGCATCAAACCCGAGCATAGTAGGACAATCTCTTCTTTTGACTGGTTAGCTATACTGTGCTTAGTGTACCCCAGCATACCCCAGGCCCTTTTGGCTTCCGGGGCACATTGTTGACTTATACTGAGCTTACCATCAACCACACAGTTGCCTGTGTGATTTAGGCACTTTAAATACTTTGACTGAACCGAGGACATGGAGAGAGTGCTGGTCCTCAGCCTCAGCCTCTCCCTGCCCCTGGGGTCCGGCTGAGGGGCCATGTGCTCAACACATGGACTGGCTCACACGGGCTTTCCTGTCATGCTCACCTCCTGATGACTTTCACTGTCAGTGTGGGTCAGGACCAGAGAAAAAAGGTTAGGGCAGTAGGAATGAGTGGCAACCCTGATAGCGAAGGTACCCTATAACTGATATCGTATCTTCTGGAAGAGAACAAGATTCATCGAGTTGTCTTGCAGCTTGAATCTTAATGTGGTAACCCTCATCCCTGTGTAGAGTGCTGTCATCCCATTGCGCTGGACTGAAAGCAAGCTCCTATTGTTTTCATATAATTTTTGGATCAGTTATCAGGTATTTTCAGTTATAAAAAGTGAAGTGAAGGTATGGTAATATGTCACGCTGTTTAAACACAAATGGTTGAATCCTTCATGGAAGACTCATAGGCTAATAATTACATTCCACTGTAATAAGAATTTCTTATGTAAGTAAGGGGCGGGGAGTTGGACTGTCATCAACAGCTGTAAATTGTGTGAAATTCTGAATGTCACTGTCCTATATTTCCATTTGTAAAATGACTTTGCCTGGACCATTTGTAGAAGGATGTTCATTCACAGATAAGAGTCTAATGATACAATGCTTCTTTACCTTGCATTCAAAAGGTTCTCTTTGTGGAGGATCTTCACTGATTAATTTCCAAAATGATTAGTTATATGGCAAACCTTTTAGAGTGCAATGCAGAATCATAGTCAGGATTCCTTGTGCAAAAAAAAAAAAGAGAAGTTGCAGCCGTTCTCACTGATTGAAATATACTGTCTTGGATCTATATCAGCATTTAGTAAACCTTTATTGTTCTGCTGTGGGTACGTATAAAAATGCCATAGACAGTCTCACATTCTTTTTCCTACAAGGTATTAACATATAAAAATACACCTTATCCATTAATCACATTCGTTTAGTAGAAGTATTCATCCCTATCCTAGAGCATTGTACAATAAGGTATGGAGAAGTGACTTATTTACAGAAATTCTATGGGCAAGTGAAACTATAGAATTTGAATATGTATACCATAGTTACCTGTGTGCTGTTCTGGACAAAAAAAACACCCCAACACAGAAAAATAACACTCAGTACTTTGAAAAAATACTTAACATATATGCATTTACTGAATGTATCTAAGGTTGAACATGCCAATATAGTTTTATAGCAAAAAATTACATTTCAAATGTAGAAAACATATTGAAATAGTTTTTTGCAATGGGGAAAAAAAGGTTTTGAATAGTTATTCCATTTCCCAGTTTTCGAATGTTCTGCATTAAATGAAAAATCCTCACTCAGTAGCTCCTGCATTTGCCTGTTTCTGGTGTTAATTATCTTTTGTTTGCCCTTGATAATCCTGAGGTTGGTATGCAGATAATGAAGGCTGCAGAATCATCTCAAAGTGTAAAAAACAATGGCATTGTCAATTCTGCATCACAACACTTTATAAATTATGAATGTTATCCACATTAAGGGGAATGGTAGACTTTTAAAATTACTTCCATGAATAGATTAAATTACAAGTATTATTACATTTCATTTTATTAAGTGCATCTTAGTAGTTATTAGGGCAAATGAACATGTTCTCTCAATTACATAATAACATTAGAACTAAAAATTATGCATTGACACTCCCAAATGCATAATGCAGCATTGTATATTAATCATCCCAAACAATATTTTCAGTTTATATGAAGACAATTATTACCTATTGAACAATAACATTCTTATTGATTTATTACAATTCAGCTGAAAGAATGATTTTTTATATAAAAGCTTTGATTCTTTTCTGTATAGTTTAATAATTTCTAGCTCTTAAAAAAATGTAAGAGTCTTAATTACTCTCTTTTATGAATCTAATTACAATAAGACAAAGTTTATCCTATATTTCATTTTTAAATATCCTGGATAAGACAATGTAGCACACATTCAGCATACACCAATTAATTTAAAAGTACATTTGTTAATTTTACATTTAGCAAATGGTAATTATTTACATGATGTGGTTTTTAAGTTACATTTTAATTCTCTCAAACAATTCTAGTGGGCAGATCTGTGGATTGTCATGCTGCCTCTTATTCCAAGAAACTTTCATGTAAGTAGATTAGTAATGTTTAGGACGTCATCTAAGAACAGAAAAAGTACCTGACACTATCCCACTGACCCAAGTGGCAACATTTGAACTCATTTAAGTGGGAGGATTGAGATCTTGCACAGTACAAACTTGTGTGGCAGACAGGCATTTTAGACACCTGCAGGGCAACAGTTAACAGTGATACTTTCAGATACTTTTGCAGTATAAAATTTTTATGTGTCTGTATTATATGCACTGGTTGCAGCCCTTGCAAATTTATTTCTTTTATTTAAGTTGTCTATATAACTGTGTTTTACTATTTCCAGTATTTCTATTACTCTGTGTTAATTAGATCTAACTGCACATACTGAGGTACTGTTATTTACTTTAACATATCTGGCAAATTTTTCAGCATGATTACTTAAGGGATAATCATTCAATCATTAAAAATACAATTTTTACAGTGTCAGCAATTTTTCTTTAGACAAGGAAGAGATTGTTCTCATTTATTGTATTTTTCTGTTTTGATTTTAACATACTTGCTGTCAATATCATTGTCAGATTGTGTCACTTTATAAAACGTTGGTACATGCTGAACTGATGTTTTCAGGGGGCAGTTATTGACTCATAAGTAAAGTAACAAAAATAAATAAGAGACACTTCTGGTGTTATTCATACAAGCTACAGCTCACAGTCAGTAAATCAGCTTTGAAAGTGAATACAAATCACTCGAAATTTGTTGGTCTAAATATTAAAATGCTAACACCTCCTTTATCTTATGAGTCTTGAATATGTGGTATGATCTGCTTGATTCAGCAAGAAGAGTATAAAAATGTGCAATATTACATAGTCGTAGGGAATTAAAAAAATGCATTTTAATTTGAATTATTTTTGCATGGGAACACAGTACACTTTGTCTGAGTATTTAAATGTCCTTTGTGCTGCTTAAAAACAACTCTTTCCTCATGTATTCTGCCCTTACGCTTCCTACCAGCTGGGGTAGAATTTATGAATATGACCTGCAGAAAGCCCGTGGAAATGTCTCTAACAGTGAACATTTAGAATCAGCAAATCTTCTAATTGGTCATTTCATGGGGTTATGTAGCCAGTGTAATTAGACATTGTTTATATTAGCAGTGGATTGGGTAACATGAAATGACTAGGTGATCCTTTCTGGCCTAATGTTATTAACTAAACAAAGTAAGTTAGACTCTTTATCACCGTTACATCAGATTAAAAATGACTGGAACTAATATACGTGCAGTTGACAAAATAACTAGCCTTCTTAGTTCCAATTAGTCCTCAATTAAATTTTATCAGCAGTGGTGTCAGACTTACAGCTACACTAAATTGTCTTTGAATCTGATTCCTTTAGTTCTCCCTCTTGCCAGTAAGAAAGTTTCAGACATGAAAGTGTTAACAGCTCCTTTGAAATTACTCCTATTTAAGAAGAAAAATCATATTACTTTCTTAATCTTTCTAATTCTATTCTCATAAGATGATCTTGGATTTGTTCCTTTAGCACAGACTCTTTAGTGCAGTCCTGATTTCTGTATTAATGAATTGAGAAGATGACATCAGGCTCTTAGGTAAGTGCTATAAACTCAGTCATATGATTTTTATAGTAAGATATCATGTGTAAAAAAACCCCAATATTTTGTCCTTTCTTACATCAATGTTTCTTTGAAAAGTGATAGTTGGATGTTGTATAGGTAGCACACAAAAGACTGTGTAGTAGTTTGTAATTTACCTTTTGATCATCACAAGAAAAATTTCTACTGGGAAATGAAAGCCAAACATAATTCACTAAAATTACACTGAATGCCCTCTAATCAATACAGATAAATCTAGAGTTTGTTGTTAAATCGATCCTCTCCTTTATAGAGATATACTGTCTTGATTGTTTTAGGGATAATTATTTCACAGGGAATTTTTACGATGATTAGTAGAAACGAGACAACAGTAAACTTGACTCGGAGCCATTGAATTACTGTGCTGCAGAGTGCATTTGTCTCTTCTAGTTTGAAGCTTAGTGATATCAATACTGATTTATATCATTGCACGCGATGATGTTTTCCTGAGAGAAATGAAGTGAAGCTGATTTCATTTCAGAAATGAACAGCCTCTGTGTTTGTTTTTCTTTTATAAAATTGTCAGCTCTTGCCAATATAAATACTCACTGATGCAGACTTTCCCTTCCTGCTTTTATCACTTAGGCTGATTCCTTGACATACATCATATTGAAAAAGTCCAGATAAACTTTGAAGAATTAAAAAAAAATGTTTAGACTAGAAAGACAAAGGTTGAATTAACAGATTACTTAAAATGGTGTTAGTGAACTATTTCTATACATATGAAAAGGCAATTTAATTATCAAAGATTTAAAAATTCAGAAGTTTTCTGCTTCAGTTTCCATTTGTAAATGAAGATCTTTGTAAGTCTGCATGATTTTAACAGATCACATACCATAAATCAATACAGCATTTAAAAAACATAAAGAGGGAAAGGAAGAAACAGAGAGAGGGACGAGTTTCTGTGGATGAAATAGGTGTATTTCTTGCAGTACTTTGTCAAAGTGAAATTGAACTACAACACATTACTCAGAAAAATAGACTATGCTGCATTTTGGTTAACATAATAAAATACATATTGTATGTGTGAATGAATAAAAGATAGTCAACATAAAGCTTGAACTGTTGCATCGTGTATTCAGTCACCTAAACTTTTCATTAGTAAGGATATGGTGAATTATGTAATTCAGAGAACATCCTGACTAGAGTGCCTTTTAATGCAAGTAGTCTAATTGACAATAGTTACAATTCTGTGCAAAATGAAATAATTCTCTAATGAATAGCATAATAAAAAAGTGTTTGTTTTTCCCCCTTAAATTATCATTAAAGCTTAATGTCTAATGCAAGGAATTCTTTTCATTTAACATCAATTTTGGTAGTATGCGCTTTTAAATGAGTGCTTAATATTAATTCTAACACTTTTTCAAGGAACAAGGAAATAAAGTTTTTAGTATTTATAAGAAGAAAGCATATTCTGTAATTGCTTATTAGCTAACTGTTATAAAAGTGAAAATCTGGTTTAAATGATCATTTCAGAAATATATCATTTAATGGACTTACTATTGTTTGTAGCTTTCACTAGAAAATTCTACAAATATACTCAAAAAGCTTTTCTGAGAAAGAGGAAAGAATTATTTATTGAAATATACTGATTGCTATATTCTTAAAACAGGAACTTTGGCTGTCTTGTATTAGATATCTGGTGCTTATTTATATCCTGAAGTAGTGTGTTTTAACTATAAAGTCAGTCATATTTTGGTAGTTAATTTTGTTTATCTTACTCTGCAGAATAAGTAATTTCTCATAGCAACGATTCAACTTTAATTAATCTGGGCTTAATTTAACCTGAATATATGCTTTATTTTAAATTGCTGCATAGATTTGTTGTGTTTGTCATCTAAACTTGGTCAAGGTTAAGATTATGTGAACTGAATGGTCAAAGTCACTGACCTCCACTGTTGTCAACGGAGAAGTAACACTGACAAAGCTCACAGGAGCAAAAACTGTGCTGTTATTCCCCTCACCCTGTTAGAACCATGCTGCCTTCCTGTCTGTGCAATGGCTATGTATGGTATTGTTGTAACTCTGGAATTTATTAAATGTACTTCCATGTTTGATGTACTACATTTGACCTAGCAGTGTGTACAATAGAAGGCTACAATGTAAATCCTCCCTTAATTGCTATGACATAAGTATCAATGAAATTAAAATATATGCAGTTTAGTTTAAAAGCTGGATCTCTGTCGGGAGCGAAAGACACATTTGTAATAGGGTTGTGGGTATGGTAAAGCAAAGCTTACTATGCCTGGT